>NC_056727.1:1060109505-1060137005 GCF_019279795.1 Protopterus annectens | reverse complement strand
AGGCACAAACACACTCACACCTAGAGCCAATTTAGAGTGTCCATTCCACCTACAGCATGTCTTTGGGATGTGGGAGGAAACCAGAGCACCAGGTGGAAACCCACGCGACCACAGGGAGGACATGCAGACTCAGCACAGAAGGCACTCCAGCCAAGGATCGAACCAGAGAAAAATATAGATATGTATTTAATTTTTTTAAATAAATTGCACAAGAAGCAATGGATTTGGGCTCTACCTAATTAAGTATACGGGCATGCACAGTGGCATTTTTGGATTGTTTGCATGTTGCTAAGCAGTGTGCAAATGGGATACGCATTGCTTTTATCAGAAACTTACTGTTTCATGAACTGACTCCAGCCCACACCTAGCTATACACCAGACCATTATTATGTTTGTTATGCAGTGTGATCTCTTAATCTGTTCCTATACTGCTGCACTTCACACAAATTAGCTAAGACTTTTTAAATAGGTCTTAGATATGTGGTGCAGTGCACAAATGTGTAATTACTATGTGAAAGAGGTTAATACTAATATAAGACACACAGAGTTACAGTCTATATAGGGAAAAACAGTAAACACTACTTATTACTACTTCACATCCAAAACATCTGAATATCTCTGAATCAAAACCCTGAAAACCATCACACAAGCTAACCTTTGAGCCATTGAACCTACTTGATACAAAGGGGATCATCCATCACTTAGTCACCTGCATAAATATGTACATTGCTATTCCTCAGTTGCCTAACACATACAATGTAAGATCAAATTCTATATTACTGATGTGAGACTGTGTGGCATACTAACTGTGTCAAATGCTCATATAGCATACATGAGTTGCTGTTATGGCAGTTACAAGCCGACACTGCTGTTTTGAGGAGTGTGAGAACAAAACCTGTGTTCTGCTAGAATACACACATGTCTATCATTTAAACTCACTTAATAACATCTCCTATGAATGGTTTACCTGTAGTCTACAGTAGGAGTGCATGAATTGTCAATGCATTAGGCCCACTGATTACAAATGAAAATGTGATAGTAGAATGGGTATCTGTAGTCCCATTTGAATGTCATTTCTGTCCAAATAGCCCACTATAATTACTTGCATAATGTGATTGGTCTATAGCTACAATGACATATCGTAATAATTCGCTGGACTACTGTGTAGGTTACAGACTTGTCTTGCAAATGCAACAGTTGACACAGCTGTAGTTCAGGGCTGACTATGTCTAATGCAAGCACTACACAGCCAATACATGGATAGGTACAGAATGTATGAGTTGGCTGGCATCAATTTTAATGTATGTATGTGAGTAGGAGTAAGGTGTTAGTCTATAGATCCCTAGGCTGTTAGTGAATGCGCTATGTGTTGTTTCTTAGCCAAAGCCAGGGTGTACCGAGCATGTCTATGTCAGCAGGGGGTTCCTCCTCCGAGTTCTCCTGTGACTGTGGCTATGGTCTGTGGTGACCTATGTACTGGTGGGGGTTGATATATCCATTCCTTTTGCTGATCCTGCTGCAGCTGCTTCTACAGTATCAGATTGTGTAGCATAGCACATACTGTGAATATCTGTGCACATATGGCTGGAGTATACTCAGGACTCCATCAGATATATCAAGGCACTAGAACTGTGGCTTCAGAAGCTTAAGCACACACTCTGTGATGTTCCTAGTTTGTGCGTGTGCCTCATTATGGTGTTCTTTCATGGGTGTGTGTGCATTTGTGATGGGTGTTATCATCCACAGCTCCAGGGCATAGCCAGCATCCCCCAGTAAATGGCCCTGTGGGATGTCCCCCCCAGCAAACATCTGGTACAGCTGTGATGTGTGCCAGATAAGAAAGTCATGATAACTACCAGGGTTGCCAGCACACACATTCATGATAATCCCATGGGCATTGCACATGACTTGGCATTTCATGGAGTGGTATCCTTTGCGGTTAATGTAGATTCTACCCTGCTCACTAGGTGGTGCCATGATGTGTACATGAGTGCAATCTGTGACACCCAGTGCTTTAGGTAGTGTGCTACATGCTGGAAGTGTTGCATATTGCTGGTCCTCACCTCAGGGGAAAGGGGAAAAGATATGTGCTCACTGGCATGTGGG
This sequence comes from Protopterus annectens, assembly GCF_019279795.1. Taxonomy (NCBI): domain Eukaryota; kingdom Metazoa; phylum Chordata; order Ceratodontiformes; family Protopteridae; genus Protopterus; species Protopterus annectens. The sequence continues at coordinate 1,060,134,899 of NC_056727.1, read as the reverse complement.
ACTATAGCAATGGAGTATCCTGGATGCAGATGCCTGTGACACCCCCATCATGTCCCCAGTTGGTCATTGAAAAGTACCTGTAGCTAATATCCTAAGGGCTACACATACCTTAGTTTCCACTTTGATGGGTTTCACTCTGTTAGCTCTCATTTATGGGTGGGAGAGCTCATTGAGTTCTTGTAATATGCCCCTGTCCACCCTGTAGTGCTCTACAATCTCCAGCTCATGTAGATCCTTGAAGGTTACCCCGGGCCTTAACACTCTTCTCCTCCTTGGCCTAGGCCTATTGTCAGCAGCACCAGCAGCATTGACTTTAGCATCTAGCACATGCAGATGTAGAATAGCTGCAGCAGCCCCTAGCTTTATCTCAGTTAAAATTTCCAAGTCTCTACTCCAATGGTTCAGAGTACTGAGGCAAAATCAGAATGTGGGGTGTATACATACTTTAAACAGTTGTGGTGTAGGTGCATCATGTACAATTTCCAAAAGCCCAAAAACTATATATCCAAAGCACACCACAGCTGTTGAAGAACCAATCAACTTTAATGACACATAGAACAATATAATCCACGTTAAGCGCTTTCTTCCCACACTACAAGGGACTTCATTAGAACAAATATCAGATAACCCAACCCAGCCTTAAATAGTTTACTCAATTAAACCCCCAATTAATCAATCATTCTTAAAATTCATTATTGAGAAATTAACTAATAAAATTCATAAACAGAAAAAAACTTGATTAATAAAATAACAACAATAAATAACTACCAGCATATATAGCAATAATCCTTTAATTTATACAAAAATATTTCTAACTATAATCATGCCTGTCATTCTATACCCAGGTTATCCTAAAATATTTTTTAATTTTAAAACACTAGAAATGCTTATAGCTTTGTTGATTCCTGGGTATTCCATTGTGTTACATCACAACTACCATTTCAATTCACTAATGTCTAAATGTATATCTAAACATTTACCTTGTGGGGCCCTTTCCAAATGTTGAACCACCAAAAACTTAAATATATGATCTTTGTACTCATTGATGTGCCTAGTAAGTGTGTTAGTCATCCTGCCATGCTTGATGTCTAAAATATGTTCCCCTATTCTATTCTTAAAGTGTCTACTGGTTTTCCCTATATAGAATATGGAGAATTTTGGCTCTTAGCTATATAAACCACATTTTGGGTATTACAATTGTAATGTCCATTAATAAAAAATAGCTTCGCCATTCAAGTAAAACTGTTCTCCTGTTTCTAATATGAGGGAACGAAATGTACACCTCTTACATTTAAAATCCCCCTTTATCTTGTTGGTGATTACTTCACTAATATGTTTACTCATTTCCAATATATTTTTGAAAGACCTGTCCTTTTATAAACTATTTTAGGTGACTTCCCCACTTTTTGCCCCCCATTATAATCAAAGTGTAAAATCTCCCAATTATTCCAGATTATTTCAGTAACTTCACTGGCATTCTGATTGAAGGTAGTTATAAAACCTGCACTAAACTTTTCTCTCCTATTCCTATGTCCAGGGGTATGTAATATTACATTTACACCATTAGCTTTCATTAAAATGGGTCTATATATCCCTTACATCCAATTGTGTATAACCTCTTTACTTATTCCATCTAAAATGCTGTGTGGATAACCTCTAGTTTTAAACATCTGTAATATAAATTGAATTTCCTCCATGAATTTGGCATCAGAGCTCACCATTCTGGTGGCCTGTACCAACTGTCCCTTTACAATAGACTTTTTTTAAAAATATGGATGTCCACTAGAAAATTCTAAATATGAATTGGAAAACAGTGGTTTTCTATAAATTCCTGACTAATTTATTATTGTCATGATCTATTGTTAAATCAACATCAAGATGTGAGATGTCTGCTGTACTGTGAACATGAGTAAATTGCAAAAAATCAACTGCATGATTAATATATTCAAAAAATTGGTAAAGTTCAAATTCAGTACTTTCCATACTATAAACAGGTAATCCAGGAATCTAGAGTAATATAAAATCTTGGAAGGAAAAGCGTCTTCCATTATGAACCGTTATTCTCAATAGGACATAATATAATTGGCAAAAACAGGGGCACAAGCTGCCCCCCATTGCTACCTCTGTGCTTTACGTATAATATTGTCCTTTGAAGTAAATGTAATTACTTTGTAATACCACTTCCATTAATGTCATGTATAAATTTATCTGATCTTGATCATATAGGCCAGTTTTTTTTTTTTTAACTGGGCTTCCAACTACACTAAACCTTCATCATGTGGTATAATGGTAAAGAGACTACACACATCTATAGTAACTAATATTATATCTCTTTCCATCTGAATTTTCCCAATTCTATCCAGGAATTGCCATGAGTCTCTAATGATATAAGAAAAGGCTGTCAGACCAACTTGTAATTTGACATCCAAGTATTTGCTGATAAAACATGTTTTTGAACGTTTCTCATCAGCAATAGGTTGAAATTTTGGGTTCCTTAGTCCTTTATGGACCTTGGGTATCCTAAAGATATTAGGTATCATGGGGTGTTTATTTAACTTGAAACTATGTTTGTCTTCATTAATTTGTCCTTGATACAACATATCATCCAATAGTAAATCAATTTTTCATATATGTTATATGTATCTCATTCAAGCAACTCTCCATATATGTCCAATCCTTCAAAAGAGCATTCATTCCATTTAAATAGTCTGCTTTATTCATGACAACTACCCCATTGCCCTTATCTGGTTTCATAATTTGTATTTTTAAATCTTCAGCCAAGTCTATGAGTAACCGTTCTTCTGTTTCTGTCATATTATTAACATATTTACCACGATTTTGTCTGAGAGCCCTCCTTATGTCTTTTTAACAGACCTTTTTATATAGTATAATTACTTTATTTAATGGGGGATTAAAAGTACTTGTTTTTTTTAAAACCTTCTCATGCATAGTTTGTACATCATCCTGTGTGTTAAACCATACTTTCAAATTTAATTTTCGGGTAAAACATTTTAAATCTATCAGGGTATCATCTATTTTACCCCTTTTACTGGGCACATACATGAAACCTTTAGCTAACAAGTTCACATGTTCAATACCTATACATTTAGTTGAATAATTATACACTTTAAAATCATTGACATCATTTACTATTACACATGGTTCAAAAAAATGTTCGACATCACCATTTTGTTCCAAACATTTAATTGTTACCTCATCAAACACATTAAAATATCCATTGGAATCTGTTCTCATAAAATCATCACAGTTATTATGTTCATCTGATAAGCAGTTACAGTTTGTATACTGTTGTTGTTGTTGTTCCCCATATACTTCATCCCCAATACTCAATAAACAGTCTACCGTACCACAGTTCTTGACCACGTCAGTTTCAGAAAGTTTCTCATCATCATGAATGAAGGAAGGTTCGTTTACAGCACTTACTTCATCCATCAAGGCCAATGCCAAATCCATCAGTTCATCCGCTGCTGACTTCAGTTCCTTCCGTTCTTGGGTCTCACACCCTGTACCACGTAGTCCCGGTAGGTATTCACCAAAAAGTGGGACTGCTGGTCTTTTTCTCACAACCTCTCTGACCACCTTACATTCTCATGGTTGAAGTAAGCCTGCTGTGGGTACATGTTCTGCTCCTTTTGTGACTTTGTTTGTGTCGTCACTTCCTCTCTCCGATTCATTTCATCATTGGCTCCTTCCTCACTGTTGGCTCGGCAACCAGAGGAAATGGGATACACCTTTATTTTTGAATATTCTTTCAAGTCTCTCTTTATTTTATTCATCTTATGCACATAAATGTTACTGGAAACATTGTCTACATTACTGAAAACATTAGAATAAGCTGGCTGATGATGTGTAAACATCGGATCCTTCTGTATACTTTGATTTTGATCATCTAACTCTTTAGACAATTTATCGGATGCTTGCATATTGTATTTAATTATCAATTCCATCATTTGTAGCCCCGCCTGGTCAAATAATACGTGAAGTTCATTTAAAAATTCAAAATTACCTGCTGCACCGTTCAGGTATTTCCATATGCTTAACTCTCATGGAACTTGCTCCAATTCAACATTGTTTTGTAAACAGGAGATTTGCATCTGTAATTTTTTAAAGGCTAATAAGTTAATTTCAGATTGTTTCAGTTTCCCCTACTATAGTAGATTTATGCTGTCCTGAAACATTGTGCCTTTTTTCAAAGCCAAAGTCAAAGGTGTTATTTTTCCACAGGGCTGTCTCAATATTAACAACCCTCTCTTTACTAATAGTACTTAGTCCCTCCATAAGACCAAGATCCTGCATATCATGACCTGCTTGTTCAGATAGTGAACATTGTGTAGGCTGGGTTAGTGGGTAGCCCAAACTCCCAAAAATATTGTTGGGACTACCTTGTTTGTCCATCAATGCTTGTATTTGGGTGGTGTGTACTGCAAGCTGCTGTTTTATCTGCTGTAGCAACTGCACCACATCGCCATTGGTAGCTGCTCCTTCCATTGCTGTGCCATACAAATAAACTCCAAATGCCCAAAGTCCAAAAGCTATATAACCAAAGCATACCACAGCTGTTGAAGAACCAGCCAACTTTAATGACACATAGAACAATGTAATCCACGTTAAGCTCTTTCTTCCCACAATGCAAGGGACTTCATCAGAACAAATATCAGATAACCCAACCCAGCCTTAAATATTTTACTCAATTAAAAAGCCAATTAATCAATCATTCTTAAAATTCATTACTGAGAAATTAATTAACTATTAAAATTCATAAATAGAAAAAAACTTGGTTAATAAAATAACAATAAATAACTACCAACATATATAACAATAATCCTTTAATTTATACAAAAATATTTCTAACTATAACAATGCCTGTTATTCTATACCCAGGTTATCCTAAAATATTTTAAAATTTTAAAATACTAGAAATGCTTATAGCTTCATTGATTCCCGGGTATTCTGTTGCGTTATATCGCAACTGCCATTTCAATTCACTAATGTCTAAATGTATATCTAAACATTAACCTTGTGGGTCCCTTTCCAAATGCTGAACCACCAAAAACTTAAATATATGATCTTTGTACTCATTGATGTGCCTAGTAAGTGCGTTAGTCATCCTGCCATGCTTGATGTCTAAAATATGTTCCCCTGTCCTATTCTTAAAGTGTCTACTGGTTTTCCCTATGTAGAATATGGGGAATTTTGGCACTTAGCTATATAAACCACATTTTGGGTATAACAATTGTAATGCCCATTAATAAAAATAGCTTTGCCATTCAAGAAAAACTGTTCTCCTGTTTCTAATGCTGGAGTTTTCTTTTTGTTTTTACTGACTGTCCACTGAAACCTAGATCTGGAAGAATATGCAGATTTCCTATAACAGTAGATACTAAAATATGTGTGTCCTTTACTATTTTAGCTACAGTAACTTTCACAGACAAACAGAGGACACATTTAGTATATCACAAGCATCATCCTGCAGGATACAAAAGACATTTTCTCAACTTGGCAATGAAGACAGCTGCCATGATGTTTAGCTTCTGTGACATCATACAGCTTCTCAAAGTACTAGAAGCCAAAGCTTGAAATAACAGCAAAAAATCTCACCCAGAGTCCACAGATAGTGGTACATCAACAGTAAGGACTACAATTCCATATACTGCCATCTAGTGTGCAGTACACAGGGGCACATAATCAGTGTGTGCAAACAGCACCCTGGCAGTGTTAATCACTCTGTATACGGTGTATAGTAAATTAGTGAAGGCACACTAGATTATCCACATGTCTACAGACATAGACAAGTTGTGCATGTCTCACACTCCTCCCCTAAGACCATACTTTGTTGAAGGTGATATAAAATACCCTTTGGAGCCATTAATGATGACACCCATATAGCATCCATAAAGTATAGACTACATTGAACTACCAACATCATAACGGTATTACTCAACTAGAATGATGCCTAAACATGAAGCCCTCATGCAGTTCAAACCAGTTCATAGGTGTATGGTTACTGAGACATGGTTTAATACAATAACAACATTCCATCCGTATCATGGTTTAATGCCTATTATGCCTTCTGGCCTTTGAATGACTGCAGAAGAGTATCTGTATTTGTCAGCAATACCACCACCTCATTTTCACTTACAACTGACTCGAACATGGGTCTCCCGAAGATCCAGATCACTGTTAACATATCCAGCTATTACTCCACTGCTAGCTACTGGTCTCCATCAATGTCCACCAAAGATCACAGACAGTACTTTAATACCATAGAGAGGTTAACTATGAGACTGAATGCCCTCTTACCTGGGGATTTCAACTACCCCAGAATTAATTTGTACGACTAAAATGGATATTCTCAGCATTTCCTAGACTTTGTTGATGTCAATGTGTTGGAGAAAATTGTAAAATTAACCCTGCAGGCTCTAATATCCTTGATATATTCCATACTAACCTAATTCATTCATGTACAAATCCCCACTTCTCCTCATTGCTGGCTAAATCTGACTACAAGTCAATCATCTCTATCAGGCCTAGTGGTATCACCCCACCACCAAATGAGACCATCTTTAGGGTCTTTACCAGAGCAAACCAACTTCAATTTGTAGAAGACCTATGCAAAATCTCCAGCAATCCCTGCAAATGGACCCAAGTAAGAGGACTGCTACATTAACCTCTAACTTTTACAAGGACCTAAACATCTGTATACAAATGTTACTGTCTTGCCACCTTAAATATAATGGTAAATTTAGCAGTGAACCTTTCTGTTGAGACACCCATATTAATGAACTATATAAAAAAGAAGGAAAATGACAAAACATTGTTAGAAATCTCCATCCTCTTATTTCAGGTCCACAGAGAAACATGCCCACAAGGCACTTAAAAGAGTGATATAGCAACATGTAAAGCACAGTATGATCTTAAGAGTGCTACTGATACCCAAAGAAACTGCAGAGCTTTCCTTATATTTGTCAAGAAATTAAGCAATAAGGTCCAACAGTGCACTAATCTATATTAATATCACATATTCCAATCCCAAGGATATGGCCTATATATTAAGATATATATATATATATATATATATATATATATATATTGCTAACATTTCCTCTCCTCCCCTACATTGTTGCCCTAAGTATCTCTAAAATTTTATTTCCCCTGAAACCACCTTAGAGCAAGTCATAAAATCTCTGCCAAAGATAACAAAATAATACTTTTGTGGGACCAGACAAAATAGCCAGCTGCATTCCCGTTAGTGCCTTGTATGCAGTATAAAGGTATTTACTTAAACTATTCAACCACAACCCATCAACAAGGTTTGTGCCTAATGCCTGGAGAACAGTCACTCTAACTCTCTTATGTACGAGTAGCACTTCTGTACACTTATGCAGTTATAGACCCATCTGCCTTTCTAGCCCTATATGCAAAAGCATGAAACATATCATAGCAGAACCCATTTGTGCAGACACAGTCAACTTAACTGATCTACAACCCAATCAGGTTGGTACAGTGAAGATCATGTCCTGTCTCTTCAGCCTAGTAAGCTTCTTTGAACATGTTACAGAGACTGTGGGCAGTGGCCACTAAGTGCACACCATGTATCTTTATCTGGCCAAGACTTTTGACACTATCACCAATTCTGGTATTGTTAAAACAAATTAGACAATCTTAATGTAAATTCTTATGAGATCTACTAGACTGCAAATTGTCTATCTGATAGATCCCAGCACCCTCTCTGATTGTGAAATTCTAACTAATGAGCTACCATACAGGCAGTGCTGGTCCCTCTCCTGTTTGGCATTTATTTTACAAACTATCCAGTCCATTATCCCATAAGCATGGTTGATCAATGTTGATGATAACTGCAGGCTGGGCACTGTTATCTAGTCATCCTCCAACATTAAGCATCTCCAGCAAGGGTTGGAAATGTATGCAAACATACATTATTGGCACACTGAAAAAGGTCTCAAGTTAAATGCCAGAACCCTAGCATAACAACATTCTACAAACAAGCTGTTTCTAAATCATATGGTATTAATGGCACTTCTCTTCATACAGCCATTGTTATAAGAGACATGGACACTTACATGAATGATTCTCTCTTTCTCTCTCATCCGGGCATCATGTTTCTATCATAGTCAGGAAATCCTTCTATCTGGTCCAGTTAATTTCCAGTAAAATGTCTTCAAGATCCAAATAAGTCATTTTGCCATGGTAGTCCTTTCTTATCAGACCCATCATCAAATACTAGGCAATCTTTATCACTGATAAAGCGAAGCATATTGTCCAACTGGAAAGGCCCCAAAGGTACCTTGCCAAGAAAACTATAAGATTTTAATCCTTCAAGTATTCTGATAGATAAGTACAACTCTCCTTATACTCAGAAATTAAAGGTTGCTCTGAGGTGAACTGGATCTTACTTTTTGAGCCATGAAAGACCCAGTCCTATTTGGCCTTCTGTTTCTTTACAAAACCAGTGGCTCTAAAGATCTGGACAATGGACCTAAATATACATCAACAAATAAACATAACTTGCTGCAGAGTCTGGTTCCTTATTAAACATATTCCAAGTCAAAAGAATTTGTTATTATTACAAGTCAAATCGCTACTATGACTACACTTAAGGCTGATTTTTGATGATAGTATGGGAAGGCACAAATGTATACCAGGACTGTCATGTGCAGCCCTGTTTGATTTGAGAGGGGAGCACTATTAAGTGTTTCTACAGGGAGGCACAAACTTTTAAGTGTGTCCACTTAAAGGTGTACATGGCTAGGCATTTTAGGTTCTTCATGATTGCTTACATACTATTGTTCTTATTGTAAAATATTCCAAAAACAACTCCAGAAATTACCTGATGTTCATAAGGATCATTTGCATGTGTCCCATGATAGTTTTTACTGACTGTTTTTTCAGTGACCTTCTCACTCATTGTTTTAGTTTGTTGTCTGGGATATTTTTGCAGTGACCCTAATGATAATGGACATCAGCTGGGTATAACAGCCCTGTGTTTCTAATGCTTAGTCAAAAACACTGCTTGTGCTGTGCTGACGAGGTCATAACAAGGCTGAAATATGCATATCCACAGCTAGTAGGGTTTGACTTTATTGGCCTGAAAGTGTCCAGTAAAATGATGAAACAAATCATGGGCATTCAGAATCACCAATTAGCTGAAACTCCTGATATTCATAATGCTCATTTGCATATATGCCATGTGTCTCTGATACAAGAGGTTTGGGAGGTCACTCATTGGAAGTTCTAACTTAGCTGGATTTTTCTTTTTGTTTTTACTAATTGGTTTTTCAGTGACCTTCTCACTCATTTTTTTAGTTTGTAGTAAAAAATAAATAAATAAATGCACCAAGAACACTGGAAAATGATACTAAGAAAGTAAAAAAATATATATTATTTTATCACAATATGCACTTTTGCAAATGCTGACTTCTAATTGTGAGATTATAATAAACAATTAGATTTATATAAGGACTACATAGATCATTTGACTACATAAAGTCACATGACTAAAATCACAGAATAAAAATAACTTTCATGCAGTAATTAATGCATATAACAATAATAAAAAAAAAATGAACCCAAATGACATTAAACTTTCTTGATTATTACAATATTCTCATTTATATTTTGCGGTATACTCTTTCTGTAACATACACCTAAAATTCAAACCATTATTATTCCTCTGTATCTGTGTTCTTATAACAACATAGCACTGCCCATGCACAAACCAGTAGCAAATAGAATCAGTTTTCAGTTTGCAGGCAACCAGATTCTGTGGCCTATACATGTCTGGGAGGAGAACTACAGTTAGCTCCCACTATAGCCTACAAGCTGCTTGTAGCATTCTGCTTTCTACATAATATGACTGCAAAGAAGCAGGCAGCTCAGCCTTCAGTCCTCAGAACCTCCACACCCAAAACAGCAGGCTCTGTTGCAGCCCCTAGTACAATATCCAGCAGCAGTAATGGCAGTGATGGCAACAGATACAAACCAGTAGTCATAACACTCCATTCAGATATTGTAAACAGCATATAACAATGCAGGTGAAACATCAAAATTCGGTTCAACTCTATGAGCCTCCATATGCACAGCGTGGCAGTGCAGGGTCCCACAGAACAAAGTGATGGAGAAAATGGAATCTAAAGGCTATGGTATGCAGTGCCTGGTTGAGTGATACTGTACACCAGATATATCCACTAATGCCATACAGGAAGGAGGATGGTGTAGGCTACAGCCATCAGAAGTTTCACAGATACCTAGGGGCACACGGATATATGGTGATCTACATGTCTTAGTGTTGGGTGACTTATAGAAAGGAGATGAGGATACGTTTCATGGGCTTGGGTGGCATCAGTGTCACAAAAACTTCTTTTGTGAACCAAATGGGGGAGGTACTACATGTACCTGCACTGCAGCCACTGTGCTTACCACATGTAGAAGGAATATAGGCTTCTAAGGACCCTAATATGGCAGCATTGGTGGAGGACATTGACACTAAGGTGTCTCACTCACGGTATGCCCCATCTCTGGTACCTCTTTATCAGCACCAACTTCAATGTGAAGTGAAGGACTGTAATATCCCCATGGCTACAAATGTAGACTGGGCTTCCTGCATTGAACTGTCTATGAATCCACTCAGCATAAGATCGCTGACCTGATTGTGGCCAGCACTCATGGGTAGGGTATTGATGAAGGCATTTGCTATTCTCCTCATGGCAGTGGGCATAGGAGTGACAGGCCACCATATCCTTCATGAGATCCATCTAAACAGTGCCACTGGACTTCATTTGCTCCAGAAGATGGTGACAATACCGAGTCATACTCCTTTGGGGTTGCACACAATAGCTTTCATCTCTGATTTGGTATTTGTTGCTGAGGACTATGTCAGAATTATAGCCTTATACATCCATTGACTGATACCAAGTGTTGCTTGCATAACTAGGGCTGGCTGTGACATTGGACAGTGCTGGAAACCCTTGCCAGGATGCATACACTTGGTATACACATGTCCAAAACAGTGTAATAATGCATTCCCTGTGGGAGTGGTGACAGTACTCTTGGTCACATAGGAGTCCACCCTTGACAGAGTTGGTGAATCCATGTGCTGTGCATATCAGGTGGGGTTAAGGTCAAACTGTCAACATAAACTGTGAGTGCAAGATGTCCCAGGAAGTTGGCAGCCAGTATGAATAAGTCCTGGGACTGGGACTTGATCAGTGTGTCATCATCACTGTCAGCACCTGCACAGGTACTGACCTTAGCTTGTTGTCCTGGCCCATGCTTTCTGTACATATGAAACACAACACAAGAGATAACTGAGTGATAGAGTGATAACAACTGTATCTGCAACATATGATTTCATGTGTTGTGCCTGAAAACTGTAGTGGACACGTGCAGACAAACAATGTGCATATATCTATGTCAATGTTCTCTCATGTCTGAGCACCTGACTTTCATAAAGGGATCATACGCACAGTCAGTATATGCTCCTCAGTCCTAATGCTATATGCTATCATCCGCCAGCTATGATGGTATCTATACAGGTACATCGGCTATAAAATCTATATTTGCAGATGCAGGTTGCAGGCAAACATACTACAAACCTATAGTGATAGTATAGCTACAATAGGCTTACAACATACTATTGCCAAGCACACGATTACATGCTGAAATACATCATACCTCAGTACTGCAGACCACTATGTACCTCCTAAGGGCACTCATCTGTTGAACTGCTGTTTATTTGATGACAGATAAATATTAAGCTGATAAAATACTGCTGCTCCTGCTGCTGCTACATTCTCACTGCACACTGTGAACTATAATGTGCCATATCAGTTGTAAAAGTCACAGCTATATACCAGTTTACACTGCATATATGTTAGTGAGAGCAAATACCAGTGATGTCTATGAATTATTATGAAGCACATGTGGGAGGTGAGGGATGGAAATGTCCTGCAGCATGCCATCTACATATTATACATGCCCACGCATGTACATGCAAACAGGCTTTGCATGTATGTATACATATATGTCATATTACATTACAGCACTAGAGTGTGCTGCATATGCTTCAAGTCCCCATGCAAAGCATGAGTTATAGGCTGCCATAATGATTTTCTGTATGTCATCATGCACTGACTGTAACACATCATCACATTTCCATTTGTGTCTTCCTTCTGTACATCAAATGGTGCCTCAGACCCAAAGGCACAACAGACACCATCTGCTCTTATTCAATCTGTGGCTGCAACTGTGGTAGGTGAAGGGGGTGGGAGTACTTCATCTAGTGAGGGGTTCTTTTCCCTCACTACTGCTATCCTCCTGCTGTTGCAAGCCTCAGCTCAGCCAGAGTTAGAGTGGATAGTGAAAGTGTCACTTCACTGGGCATAGACACACTGGGTCAATATGTATCAATCCCTCCTGCAGAAGATTTCAAGATAGTTAGACTGGCTGGCCCATGCCACTGTCCATCCGGAATTATGACCTATATTTACTGAGCCCCAATAACATCACACTGAGCCTATTTGTAGCTAGCATGCTGCCAGTACTCCACTGTATTGCCCACTATTTGTCTACTTTCTGTTTATGTGTTTGTTTATTTGTGTGTATCGAATACATCCTTCTCCTTGTGTGTGCACATCTGCCCATGTTTGCCTTTCCAGTTTCATGTGTGTTTTTCTTCCCCTGCTACCAACCTTTTTCCTACATTTCTCACCTTCTGAGGCTTTCACCCTCCTCATCTTACCTTCTTTTTCTGTATATAAACTGGAGGACCTCTACCCACAAATAATATATGTCTACGAGCTCATCAGTGGCTCTGTATCTCAGGGGTTAGAGCACTGGTTTAGTAAACCAGAGGTCATCAGTTCAAATTTCATCAGAACCTGTGTTTCCCTTCTCCTTTTTTTGGTCTCCTAAGCCAGGGATTGTGAGTTTGAGTCCCATCTGGGGTAATATAATCTTGATACAAGTGAAACTTTTTTTTGTCAGGCCCCAGTGGCCTAATGGATAAGGCATTAGCCTCCTAAGCCAGGGATTGTGGGTTCAAGTCCCATCTAGAGTGATATAATCTCTGCCTAGTACCTACCTATGAGCCTATATGTCAAGCAAAGTTCTTCATTAGCACTATTCAAGAAAAATCTTGATAAGTAGATAGGAAATACACCTCAGGGATCACTTATGTGTCTCTGCTCAGCAGTGGCACAGGAAAATAACTTTCTTGGGTGGTGTAAGCCAGGGAACCTTGCTGGCTAGGCTTACATAGGCCCTTGGGCCAATAGCCTAGTACCTACCTATGAACCAGAGGCTGCTTTATCATTGTGTATTCCTATCTTGTGTTCTTCTGCTTGCTGTTTCCCTTTTCCTACTACTATGCCCTTTACCTTCAACCTTTTCTATGTAACTAATAAGGAGCTCAGCTACCTGGGCACCAGCTGAATAGTATTTACCTTCTGCTATAGCAGCTAAAAGGTATGCATCTGCTGCACCAGTTGAATGCTCTGTACCATTAGCTAGTTGTTGTTGCTGTGATACACATAGCAACAGCTTGCACTTTAGGCACTTACTCACACTGCCTGCAAGGGACTTTGAGAGTTGTGCTTCGTTGTTGCTTCTATCATATCATCTACATCATTCTGCTGCTCTTATGTTGTTTCCATGCTGCCTCATATTACTTCCTGAATTGCAGCTGTCTGCCCACTTTCACATTTTATCCCAGCTTAGATATTCATGTCCATTTTGTACAACACTGTATTGTCCCCATGGGATGCTAGCCATCCACTATCCTGGAACTACAGGTACTGAAAATCTTTAAAGTAGAGAACTAAGGTTCTTTATTGTTAATAGTGTGCTTCTATTAATTCACTTGGTATTATTTCACTTACTGTGTGACTTTGAGAAAGTCCTTAAGCAAACAATGCTTTGGGGCAATTGGAAATTTGTGATATACTCCTTAATGGTCTCTAGGACTGCATGCATTGTAACTACTCATGAACCTACTTCCTTAATTATTGCATTTCTCATTATATCTGTCTGAAGCAGTGGGACATTGTTCCTTACTTACTTTAGGGTAGCAATTTTTATTCTGCAATGCACTTCCAGACCTTTGGCATTTGCTATGGTAGCAACATTTAAGGTAATAGGTGTTAGAGATATATATTAATAATGACTGACAGCTGCAAGAAAAAAAATGAATAGTTGATAGTGTTAGCTATGTTGCTGGGAAATAAAACGCAAGAAAGAAATATACAAAAAAGAAAAGATCTTTTTAAATCTCCATTCTGTTTTTTAAGTAACATAGTGTTGTAATTATATAGTTAATGCATTTCTTATGATCTGTCTTCACTGGGGAGGAAATGCACTTCCAAGAGCAGTACTTGTATCTCTAAAAGAAAATGATTATGATTCAAAATGGACTTTGGATGGCATGTATTTTAGGGAACCTACTGCATTAAAAGGATAATTTGGGGACATTTAAAATACCTACATTAGTGTAAAACTTCTTGAAATTGGTAATATAATGTATCAGAAATTAAATAAATACTGACATTAGCTATGAAATGTAGCATACCGGTTTTCTGTACCAGACAGTGTAATAACCATGGCCAGAGAGTAAATATGAAAAGCAGAAAACAGTGTCTCATGAAGAGAAGGGGGACAAGAAGGCCACCATCACATCTGTGATATCATATATTCTTCACATTGCTTGAAAGTGTAGTCAGAGTATCACTATACAGCCTGAGTACACTCCATAAATTCTGATGTGTATAAGTGTGTGTGTGTGTGTGTGTGTGTGTGTGTGTGTGTGTGTGTGTGTGTGTGTTTCTAAATATGACTGAATGTGTATTTGCTGATGCATCATACAGAACTTCAGACAAGAAACCAGAGAGAGTTATGCTGAGAGGTCACATGGGCCTCAAGACAAAACCAGGCCTCGACTATATTAAGCCTAAATGCTGTTTAGAAATAAAAGGCACTTAGGTGGATGCCATATAACAACAGATAACTAGACACTTGCTACACTGTTCTGTAGTCACTACCAATAGCACAGGGAGGTGTAGTATATAAGTATCAGTTTTAATGTATTCAGATTGTGTACACGGCCATTTAGTATTCAGTAGGCAGCAAGAAATACATAAAAAGTGCATGGCGAACTTTAATTGAGAAAATGGCTAAGGAAACTGAGAGTTGCAAAGGCACAAAGTACAGTATGGTGGCTACAATAGTACGATATACTTCTAGGAAACAGACATGTCTAATGACCATGGTAACACAGCGATAATACTGTACTGTATTTATTGCATGGAAAGAGAAATGTCGCATCAGGTAGATCATCAATGTGATCAGTAGTACAGAAACACAAGTAAAACACTGTATGTTGTTACTGGCTTTATATGTACCACAAACCTTGTAAGGAACCATAAGGAGAGAGAGAGAGAGTGGCTAAATAAAGGCATGTTAAAAAACATGTAAAATCATGGTAAATGGTCACATTAAATATAAAATAGGAGTTGAATAAGAAAAGAAGCCTGTGAAGGAGTGTTGGAGTAACAAAATTTGACAAACAGTAGAAATTATGAAGGGTGACAGTGAATGCTATGGAATAAATAACTGCAGCATACTTAGCAGCATCATTGCTTTGTGTAAGGAGAAATAGAAGGGATAATATGGGTATACTAAAGAGCAGCATGGACAACAAGTACATTTCATAAATCTGTATAACTTTCTTACAGTTTCTGACTTCATCTAATTCTACTTCTCAAGGCATTGGCATTTTCCACATCCACCCTTGTGATAGACAGCAGAAATGTGCAGTGTCAAAGGCAAGAAAGTAATGCCCTGTGCTTAATCAGGAAACTAGTGCCATAAGCCCAAACATGAGCAATACTGCAGCTAACATACTAAATGCAGCTCAGTAAATGCCTTGCTATAATACTGTGCATGCATAGTGTTATCATACCAGTACAGCACTGGATCCACAAGTTTAAAGCACACATACATACAGGTTGCCTTGCACATTTCTCTGTGAAACTATGTACTTAGCAAATTCATCTGTAAGCCAAACAACTACAACAGAGTAGTAAAAATATCTGCAGTGTAAATCATGAGATGACATACCAAGGCAGTTGCAGCTTATTAATTACTAAGGGTGCATTGTCCTAACACTGAGCATACGGGTAGAACACTAACATTAAAAGGAGATTTCCATGTTAGGGATAACTGCTTCCTTTTATATTTCATTGATAGCTATACTTTGTATTCTATCATTAAAGGCTGTGAAAGGGGTGGCACAGTGCTACAGCAGATAGTGTTGTCACGTCAAAGCAAGAGGTGCTTGGTTTGATTCTCAGCTGGCGTGCCTTCTGTGTGGAGTCTGCATGTCCTCCTACTGTTTGTTTCGGTTTTCTCAGGGTGCTCCAGTTTCCTCCCACATTCTAAAGATATGCAGTAGGTGGACTGGACACTCTTAAGTTGGTCATTAAGCATGAGTGTGTAGTGTGAAAGAATTACTGTGGCAGACCTAGCCACCTGGTGGTACAAACCTTGGCTCCAGATGATTGTCACTGTTGAAGTGACATCCCGACCCCAATTGCCACATGGAAAACAGGGGTTGTGGTTGGATGGATGGATGGATGGATGGATGGATGGATGGATGGATTAAAGGCTGTGGAAATGAAATAGAATATAAAGTCATGAAGGTAAAAACCAAGATTAGCAGAAGTAGATTGAAGACATGGTGATTATATAATACTTGCAGCAATATTCTAGTTATGTTTATGCAACAATAAGATGGGATTATGTAGGTTGATTGCGTTCAAGTTAATAGAATGTACGTGTATAGACATATCATGATCTGGGAACAATCTGTATGGTTCTTAGTTTTATGTGCGGAGAGATTTTAATAATATTACTTTGTGGCATTTGAATGAGTACTCTGGTAAATTGCATCACATTTTTCAAATTTGTTAATAAAAGTTAAATGTTATCTGATGAAATGCTGGTTGTAAGCTATAGGAACATGTATGTCCTTTTTTGAGGTTGCATTGTCTCCATAGTTGTGTGACCATGAACATGGAGTTGGTATATTTAGATAAAGCAATTGCAAAACTTCAAAAATGCTTTTTTGTATTGCTTGATTTGTTTGTGTTGACAATGCATTATTTGTGGTTTTAGTTATGTTATTTAATTTCTGACATGAATTCAAAAAAGCATACTTCATGTTATGTCTTATGTTTAGCATCAAGGAATGTAATGATTAACAACATACAACAGTACACATAGATTAGAACATACTTAATGTACAATAGAGACAAGCACTGTGAATATCTAAATGAAACCAGAATGCTGAAGTCTTTCCAATTTATATTAATCAAACCAAACAGGTGTATAACAAAAGCTACATAAACTATATAACAGATACATGACAAAAAACATACTTAATTGATATTCTACCAAGTTTCCCGTCCAGCTTGTCCCCTGTGATGCCGCAGGTTATAAAGATAAATCTAGTAGAGGTAATTACAGCAATAGCACCATTGCATCACAGTCTGGATATCCCAGACTGATGTTACAGGTGATAAAATAGGGCATTCCATGTTGAAGTTCACAAATACACTCAGGATATCTGGCTTATAGAGCTGCCCTCTTTTAAACTATTTAATATAACAAGATGGACAATCTTCAACATCAGCAAGATATACCCCAATGGGATCTTGTGGTACTGGCTATAATATTGCAGTGCCAGTAAACTCAACACAGAGTGCTGAAATAAGCTGTACAACAGTTACATATGTACTGTATGTATCTATATGGTATAGTCTGCATGTCTAAGCTGCATTGATATATTTCAGTTGTTCACAGTGTGATCTGTACATGAAATACAGATGAAGTATCATTTATTTACTTATGTATTTATTATTTATTAACATTTGTTTACCAGGAAAGTCTAACTGGATGCAAGATCCCTTTTCATAGGAAGCCTGGGAAGAAAAGATCCATCCAAATACAGTAGGAAAAATGAGTGTAAGTCTAATGAAATAATGCAAATAACTGTCCATTAATGGTTAGAGTACA
The DNA here is from genome assembly GCF_019279795.1 of Protopterus annectens. NCBI lineage: Eukaryota > Metazoa > Chordata > Ceratodontiformes > Protopteridae > Protopterus > Protopterus annectens. The sequence goes on along the minus strand of NC_056727.1, from coordinate 1,060,116,794 downwards.
AACAGTGCATGCTATACCTATGAGTTGGTGGCCCTAATTATTACACCAAATGAGAAAAGGAAGAAAATATATTGAACATGAAGAACAGCTAAGTAGAGCCCTTGAAGTACATTTTGTATTGGACATGTTACAGATATAGTTAAAGACCTTAATTTATTAGAGACAAGAAAAAAAAGAGAGTGAGGTATGTCTGGGCAACAAAAAGTAAATTAGTAGAGCAACTATATTACAGTGTACATTATTAACATCTGTTTCTAGGTTTACGTTTATATACACAGCATTCATAGATGCGGGGGTTTGGCTGCTATAGATGGGGTAAGAGTGATGCAAGGGGTAGTTTATACAGTTCAGAAATATGCTGGCAAGCAGATGGTAAGCTACTGACTTGTAAGATAGGATAGTAGCTTGTTATGTAAAATAGCAAATATACAGATGCAGACATACTGAGATGAAAGACAGAAATGTATGAAGAAGTATATTTGATGAAAAAAAAACTGAAACCAGACCAGAGTATCGTTTTTGTTAGTTCTCTAAACAAGTCATCTATCTAGTCAGCAGTATATTCTGTGTGTGGAATCAAAACATTTAACATTCATGTTCCATCTGAAGTGATCTAACTTTCCTCATCCATTTGAAACTGCTAACTGCTTAATTATTGCATACAGTGTCTTCAAAATGTGATTGATGATGCATATCTTTAAGTAACTGTATATTTTTGAAAACTCTGACTTCCAGTATACACTAGAGCAGGGATCTACAACCTGCGGCTCTGGAGCCAAATATGGCTTTTCCACCCCTGTGTAGTGGCTCCCTGTAGCTTTGCAAAATAATGGCCACTCTACCACACAACACAACACACACATACACACACACACACACACACACACACACACACACACACACACACACACACACACACACACACACACACACACACACACACACACAGACTGATAAAGTGATGGACATAAAATATTGCTTTTGTAAACTTATAAACTTGCTAGAATAACACGATTTCCGTTGCCATGCATTCCATACACACAGAGAGATTGAGCGATCCCCTGGCAGTAGCAGCATCTCCTGAAAGGTTTCCATACCTCTCAAAGTCTTACCACAAGAAATTTGGACAGAGCCACAAATAAAGGGGAAGAAAGTAACAAAAATATGGGCAGACTTTAAATATTGCTCTTATAAACTTAGTTCTTTTATATTTAGAATAATAACTATATATAAAACTTTATACACTGTGTTATCTTCATTTTAGGGATCAAATAGGTTTTGTGGCTCTTGATGAATTTCATTTGGTGGGAGAGGGGCCAAAAGTGACTCTTTTGATAGTGAAGGTTGCAGACCCCTGCACTAGACCAACACTTTTTGCATGCATTCTTACTCAGTTTTAAAATATAAAATACATTTTCTGAGACAGAGCTCTTAATTGCTAATCCCATTTACAGGAAAATAAGAAAAATCATAATTAAAGTAAGTTTAGAAAGTAACTTTAATAAAATATACAATTTCATTGAATTATTTATTTTCCTATTTAGTCATTAGAAGGTTGGGAAAAGACTATGTTACTAAAGCTCCATTTGCCACTCCTTTTATTTACTGGTAAATTCAGTTTTTCAAACAAAATATTGTTGTAGTAAATGGTGTACATTAAACAGCATGGAATACTGATTCCATAATTTGAACCCCCCCCCCCAAACCCCCAAAGAAAAATAATCTTAGCATTTCAAGACCTGCATTGTATTTAATGATAGAATAAAGGGCTGCAATATCAACTGTGAAAGTAAAATTCTTTATGTCAAAACATCACCACTAAGAAAATTTACTTTCGCAGGAAAATGACATCTATCATAAATATATGAATTACATCTGTGAACCACAGGAATGTGTTTTTTATTATTTTTTTTTCCTATTTATCTATTTATTTAGTTAGTTAGTTATTTTAACAAGCCAATGTCATAAGTTTGGTACCTCCTCACTATGGTTCTAGACTTATTGGTTGATTTTCACCACATTTATGCAGTTTGTGCATCTCAAAAAACTTTCACGTTTTTGCACACAGAACCACAAAAATTTAAAGTTAGTTATAGTAGCAAAATTATTATGCACAAGTTCAGCAAAATAAAATTTATTTCCTTGTATGCCACATTAACTTCTGTTTGACCTGCTTGTAGGCTGTACATTAATTCAAAAATGCCCATAATTGTTGCATCCTGCACTTGATTGGACATTATGACCATCCAGTCCCCTTACTTGTCTTCATATAACATATATTTATGCACAATATCATTGAAGCCCGTTGGTCAGAGTAGGACAAATTGTCATTTTATTCCTGAGGTTTGTCACCAAGCAAACATAAAATGTCTCTTCTACAGGAGTTTTCAAATACATCACTGAGGGATTACTGGTACTGATTTTTTTAATTTTTCATTATTACCTATACCAGAAATACAATGAAACAAATAGTCCAAATCTAGTTTATACACATTTATTTTTAATTCAAAACTAGCAATTTCACTTTTCAGATGGGTTCAAATGCAAATACTTGCAATAAATTTAATTCAGATTCAGAAAACAAAAACATGTGTAAGATGAACAACTCCAGGGTACTTATGGGATACTTATGCCAACCTCCTTTGCAACAGTGCTCTCTATCTTTGTCTGTCCTTCTTTTCCAACTACCGCTCGCTCAAAATCTGAGATTATGCTGTTGATATGAATGGACTTCCCTTAATATTTGGATGGAATTTCTCAGTAGAAGCAATAAATAAATAAATACACAAATAAATACTGCCTGGTTAGTTACTTGTGGTTCCTGGTTCTCTTACAGATTGTTCATTTATGTAAGAATGATTCATGTTTTGAGCAATTACTCTGTACTCTCATCTTTCTTAACTTGTTTAAACTCTTTTTGCTGAACAGTTGATATAAACCATGCAACGTTTTCTTTTTCAGTTTGTATGTTTTACTATACTACCAAAGTGTTAAGTAACACTCTAATTTAACTCTCCTGATTCTAAGTGTAAATTAGCAAGCTGTACTCACTGTGGTTATTTATGATTTGAGTATGTTCTCATGCATGTTGTTCTAAATAGCTGTACATTCTCTAACTTGAGCATTGCCAGCCAGCACTGCACTGGGGATGACATTTTACTTTAACTCCACAGGGGCTCTTGTTTTCATATTTTCCTAACATTAATTATGGTGCCATGTTGGTGTCTTGTAATATTTATTTATTTATTTATTTATTAATTTTGCTCAAGACTCTTGATATAAGAATCCATGTCCTCCTCTTTTAGGCTGTTATTACTAATGAAACATTGACATTACCAATACCAAAATGATTTGATGCCTTAGCACTACCCTCAAGTATCTAATCTTCAGATTGCCCATTCATCATGGGTTCATTATTTTAAAATAAAACACCTATCTTCTTGTGTTTTTCTTTTGGATAGAGATGATTCTGGTTCTTAATTTGGCTTTTACCTTGTACACTGGCATAATGACTGAATCATTTCAATGTACTCAGAACTTCATCCAGAATTGTAGAAAACATAACATCTGAAGATACATCTCTAGAATTTGAAAAGTTACAAGCCATAGATTTCAAAATAAATAAACAAACAAGTTAACAATGCCAGAAATAAAAGAACTGTATTCAATGGTTGTATGGATTAACTAAACTTTTTAAAAATGACATGATAAGCAGACAATTGTTTAGGAAGTTTAAGTTCTTAAGTTCTTAAGAAAGTTTAATTTGAGCTTTTACTTATTCAATCATCTCTAATTTAAATAAAAAACAAATAAACAAAAATCATATGATTTTTAATCAATAAATGAATGCTCTTACATGAAAATGTAACAAATTGCTTGATGCTATTTAGCCTCACCAAAAATTTATACTAATGGAGTCATAGAGGCAATGCTAGAACTTGGCTTAATCTACCTTTCACAGCATTCCTTTTCAAGTGGTGTGTTTGAATGCCTTCTTTTATACCAGTTTTTGTATATTTAATCAAAGAGCATTCATGCAAAGAAGAAAAAGAGAATTGGCAAATCTACTTTGCAAAACTTGCAGTTGTATGATCCATTAATCTTAACTGTACTAGTAGAGGGTACGTTGCCTGGTATACATAATGCGCTTGATGTTAGATAAAGCCACACTGTATCCTATCAGCACTGCATTTTTGAACCTGCTGAACTCCCTCACCTAATGAAGATGAATAGCGAATAGAGTCAAAAATGCAATTATGTCAGAATATAGTGTGAATATGTGCAGCAACAAACACAATAAGAGCAAGCCAGTGCTTTTAAAAAATGTCACTGAGAAATCCACAGTTATGCATAAAAAGACTAACAACTTGAAAAGTTTATTTAAGCAGTACAATTATTTACCCTTCAATACTACTGTTAGGATGAAAGAGCTGTACAAACATGTGTTTTGCAAACAATGCACATTTGTCACTGAAGGACTTTCCCTTTATCTTCTACAAATCAATAAATCCTTTTGAGCTGAAAAATGATATGATTTAATTCTGAAAATTATGCTTGTGTTGTGACTTGCTTGAGTGCTGATGGCTTCTAAATCAGAAAAATTATATGGCAGCTGTTAAAGCAACCTTATGAGGACATATGTGCAATGAACAACAAATGCATGAAAAAAATATTTTAGAAATATTCCAGCAGATGTGATAAATGGAGAAAAATACTTTTTGACTTTGCTTGCCTTTTTCTTAAGAAGTAAAATTCAGGTATTGATAGAGATAAAAACAACCTATTTAAAATGAAAAAAAAAATGAATGTCAGGTTAAGGTAAGGTAAGCATTGGGTTTTCCCCAGTGTTCATTGATTCCTTCAGTAAAAAAAGTTTGCTAAGACTAAAAAGAGTTATTTTAAATATTTATATTTAAGAATATTGATTGATTGATTGATTGATTGATTGATTGATTATAAACCATGTTACTTTCCAAGTTTTAATTAAACCTTTGTTTTTTTTAATTGATTTTATTCAGAAGAAGTCACTTTGACAACACAAAATTATTAGTAAATATTATTTTTGTCAATATTGCAATGCTTTTTTCTTTTGTTTTTCTTTATTCCATGCAAGCGGTAGATACTATCACATTTTTTTTTCATTAAATTAAGACATACCTGGGAATTCAATAAACTCTGTGTAAATTTAGCATGAAGCTTACACTGAGTTTACATGTTAGAGTGATGAGCAGCAGCATTAATTGCACATACATGCCACACATCAAGCTTACATGGATACAAACACAGTTTCTTGGCCGACAACAGTGTAAAGTAGCACAAACACATTCAGTCATGTTTACCTGTAGGCAAACAAGTTCTGCATGATTGCATGGACAGCCACAATGACTACCAGGGTTTAATTTAAGGCAATGAATACAGTTCTAACATATTACAGGAAAGTGTAGTCAGTACAAAGCACAGTACAAGCATGTGCTATGCATACTCAAATAAAGGTTTGGTGATGATCATCAACGATACATAGACAGCATTTTAAATACACTATTTTTGGGAGGTATGTGAATTGAAAAGTGTCACACATGTGAATGGTAGGAATGAAGAAAGGGAAAAAGGACAAGTGAAACATGGTAATGTACATCAGATAAAGGCATGCCAATGTACATACAATGTAAGACAAGACAGTTGTTGCAGGAACATTAATCACATATGTACATAATACAGTATGTACTGTTGCTTACACCTCCTGTTTGGGTATAGTCATATCATCACACAGTTATTGCATATTATGTGACTGTCACACAAGATCACATATCAATGGAGATGCCTGCTTCTGATATAAGCACCCTGATGTGATCACTAGAGAGAACATGTACCAAGGATGGTATATACAATAGGGTGTGTGTGCATATTGTGAAGATATGCAAAATGATTTGCTGGAATATGAATGTAATCTCAGGATAGGTCTCAAAGAATCAGGACACAAAGCAACAAGCTCATGGACAACAGTAAACAGAATCAAGCACAACCATGGACAATATCATAGTAATACCATCAATAATCTTTGTCATTGACATAAAATACGTGATTGTGGCTTATTATACATGTTCTGCATGAACACATGGGTAGAACTGTAATGAGTATTCAGTAATCTATAAGAATAATCAAACACACCTTCCTCAAAAATTATCACTTTTTAGAGGTATTAAGATGGACACTGTTACACCTGTAGTTTACATTATGAGCGATCCTGGCTAGTTGAGAGGTTTGCATGACACATATATGCCACAATCCACACTCACATGAATGTAACCCATGACATAAATGTTGTCAATGAGGTATGTGTTTACTGGGTGCATCATAGGAACACATTTCACGCACACATTTTGTATAACACCTTGAAGGGAGTCCTGCGCTGTCAACTCCTAATGGTTATGCATCACAAAGAATACTTAGGTATGACCAAAAATATGTGTGTAGGCTCACTGTGGCAAAAGTGATATACTTGAGTAAATCATCCCTGGAAGATGTGTGGTGAGGTACATGGAAAGGATGTACTGTACTCAATTATTGGTGTGATGAAGGCTGAGACAATGAGACTATAATGTCATTTGATGTGGATGGCCTGCCCATAATCAGGAGTTGTGCTACATACAAGGGATTTGTCACCACTGTGGCCACATGCTCATGGAAGTTCTATTTACTATCTACCTGAGTACCCAGATGATGTACCACTTGGTGTGCTAATAGGGTTGAGCTGTCTATATTGAAATTAGCTTATGTATTTGCTTTCATAAAGGAACTAATCATGAGTTTTGCTTATCTACTGTGTCTCCAAGGCTCTGGCAGCAATCCTTTGTGTGTGTTAATACTTTCTGCATTTTACCAATACCATTCTTGGATTCAATGGTCGTCCACAATTTACAGTTGTCCACAAAGCTGGTTATACAATAGATGTATGTTTACTTTAACTTCTGAGACTTAAATACTCAACAGGAAAGGGACTGATATAGAATCCTGAGGTACAGACCTGGTCACTGGACTCTAGCTAGAGGTGACTTCATACACTTTGACATTATGTGTACTGTATGTGATCCATTTGTCTACCCACTTGGGGATGTAGGTGTTTATGCCCACTTGAGACAGTTTCTGTCATACCTGAGTGTGGATTTGTGTCAAATGCCTTGGCCAGGTCAAGTTACCCGGGAGGATACTCTTTTCCTCATGCATACCTTTGGTGACTTTCTTGAAGGCATCAAACAGATTTATAAGACATGATGTAGCTTAAACAAATC
>NC_056727.1:1060074505-1060104505 GCF_019279795.1 Protopterus annectens | reverse complement strand
TGCAATATCGCCTCTCTGGCTTTGTCTCCAAACTGTCCAACCTGGGCTGACCCTCTAATATACTTATTCCTAATCCTGTCGACCCTCATCACACCCAGTGCAAATCTTAACATCTTTAACTCTTCCACATCCAGCTCTGACTCCTGCCTTTTTGTCAGTGCCACTGTCTCCAACCCATATAACATAACTGGTCTCACTACCCTTTTGTAGACCTTCCCTTTCACTCTTACTGGTACTTGTCTATCACAAATCACTCCGGACACTCTTCTTCAACCACTCCACCCTGCCTGTACTCTCTTCTTCACCTCTTTTCCACAGCTGCCATTACTCTGAACTGTTGATTCCAATTATTTAAACTCATCCACCTTCGCCAACTCTACTCCCTGCATCCTCTCCATTCCTCTATCCTCCATTTTATCCACACACATATATTCCATCTAAGTCCAGCTTACCTTCATTACTCTCCTCTCTAGAGCATATCTCCATCTCTCCAGGGTCTCCTCCACCTGTTCCCTACTCTCACTACATATCACAATGTCATCTGCAAACATCATAGTCCACAGGGACTCCTGTCTGATCTCGTCTGTCAACCTGTCCATCACCAGTGCAAATAAGAAAGGGCTCAGAGCTGATCCTTGATGTAATCCCACCTCCACCTTAAACGCATCTGCCATTCCCACTGCAGATCTCACTGCTGTCACACTACCCTTGTACATATCCTGTACCACTCTTGCATACTTCTCTGCCACTCCCGACTTCATCATACAATACCACAACTCCTTTCTAGGCAGCCTGTCATATGCTTTCTCTAAATCCACAAAGACACAATGCAACTCCTTCTGACCTTCTCTGTACTTCTCCATCAACACTCTCAGAGCAAACATTGCATCTGTAGTGCTCTTTCCTGGCATGAAACCATACTGCTGATCACTAATCATCACCTCCCTTCTTAACTTAGCTTCCACTACTCTTTCCCATAATTTCATGCTGTGACTGATCAGTTTTATCCATCTGTAGTTACTACAGCTCTGCACATCACCCTTATTCTTAAAAATCGGTACCAAAACAATTTTCTCCACTCCTCAGGCATCCTCTCACTTTCCAGGATTTTGTTAAATAATCTGGTTAAAAATTCCACTGCCATTTCTCCTAAACACCTCCAAGCTTCCACAGGTATGTCATCTGGACCAACTGCCTTTCCATTCTTCATCCTCCTCATAGCTATCCTTACTTCTGCCTTGCTAATCCATTGTACTTTATGATTCACTATCCCCACATTATCCAACCTTCTCTCCCTCTCATTCTCTTCATTCATCAACCCCTCAAAGTACTCCTTCCATCTGCTCAACACACTCTCCTCACTTGTGAGTACATTTCCCCTCATTATCCTTTATCACCCTTACCTGCTGCACATCTTTACTAGCTCGGTCCCTCTGTCTAACCAGTCGGTACAGGTCCTTTTCTCCCTCTTTAGTGTCCAACCTTTCATACAACTCTCTATACACCTTATCCTTAGCCTTTGCCACCTCTCTCTTTGCCATGCACATCACCTCCTTATAGTCCTGTCTACTTTGTTCATCTTCTGACAATCCCACTTCTCCTTTGCCAACCTCTTTATACTCTCCTGTATTTCTTCATTCCACCACCAGGTCTCCTTGCCCTCACTTTCTCATGTAACAGTCGTTATTAACTTTCATCACACCTATTATTGTTTCAACTGGTCATCTTACACTCTTCTTGTGTCAGTTCGGGAAATGTAATGTACTATATTGTCAACGACATGGGGTATAATGCTTCTAAGATGGCCCATAGACACCTCCAGGGGAGTGCTGGGCTCAGTGAGAGTGACTGGCAATCGTAAAAAATTGCCTTTTCTGTTGTAGATGTATATATACATATTTCTGAGAACTGAGTTGAAAGCATTTATAACAATGTTAATTATGTGGTAGTCCTTGGTTTGTACAAACTGTCATTTGCCTGTTGTTTTGGGGGTAGGGGAGCTAAGTACCATTTGTGTGTCGCCACAATAAAAGTTGTGTTTCAAGAGGTTTGCTCTTGAAATTGCGGAGTCATCCCGTTCTTTCTATGGTAAACAATACATTGCTCCAATGGTATTCTTTGTTTTGGACCAAACATTTGTTTCTGTGTGAGAGTGTGATACATTACAGCCACATAACCTTAAATTTTAATAACTGAAATGTGTGTCTCCAGTGATTAATGTTAAAAATATAATATGTGTCTGTATATAAGCAGGAATTTCAGTATGTGATGTGTATGTGTTCTATCCTTGGTTTTATGTCATATAGGATTATGGTACCCAAGCATAGAAATCCACAGAAACTCCCTTTTCAATGAATTGGAAAATGATGTCATAGTGCAGGCATCCAGGCACCATGGCACCTTCTGCTTGAGAGAGGACATGGGATATGGCTGACAGAATGCAGATTTGGAACCAGGTAGTCAGTGATTTAAATGCCTTTGGGGGGTACACCAGGGCTTATGATCAGATGCATCACAGGGCCACTTATATGATTTATCAGCCTAGAGGAGAGCAGCTGTCAGTTGCCCGTGAACAGCTGGCTACAGGGAGGCGGTCTGCTACAGAGTCACCACTGATACCAAATGAAGAGTTCCTGTCCACTCTCAGGGATCCAGAGAGCTCAGTCAAAAATGCACAACAACAAGCGATTGATGTTGGTGCTGATGATTCTGAGAGAACAAGTATGTGCCAGGAGGAGCTTCCAGGTAAGCTTACATATGTCAATTTGTAAGATTTGCTTGTATAGTAAAATATTGTAAGTGACAGTTCATATGGTTTTATTTTTACTTTATTTTATTTTTTTGGATGAACCTATTGATGAATTGAAAGAGTTAATGACACATTTTTGTCTATTACATAGAGCCCTTGGTTGAACGTGTAAGCCATGCTTCAGTTGAAAGTATAGTTAATGAACATATAGGCAAACATTGTGTATTCACTTTCCCCCTGTATTACTGCAGTTGTGATTGCATCCTTACCTTGCTTCACTTCTTTTAGTGCCATCCTCCCTAGCAAGTTTGGATTCATCTGTACATGGTAAGGCAATCATTTTTATTTTATTATTGAAGACCATTTCTCAAAAATATGCGTTTATCTGTATGTATGAGGTGTGTGTCATGAGTGTGTATTACTGTACCATCTGTGATAGTGGCACCAGTGTTAGTTTATTAGCATATATTGACCTGTAGTAGTGTAACTATCACTTTCTTTCCTGTGTTTTTTGCTTATTATCACAGGTGATCCTGACAGAGGAAGTGTAGGACTCTTACCACATGATGTCAGAGTATCGGCAGACTCTGATGATAAAGGTGGCCAGACAGAAGCACAGTTGGGGGGAGGGGACAGAGGTTGACTTTGATACTGAGGTTGACATTCAGCCATTTCCTGTATTTCTATCAGACACAGCCAATAGGGCTACTCATATGTATTCCACTGAGCGCTCAGATGTTGGACAGGATCAGGACAGTGTGGTTACTGTGGCTTCAGTTCCAGTTGGCTCTGGCCATAGCCAAAGTGTGGATGAGGTGCCTTGTAGGAGGGTTGTTAGGGGTGCTCAGAGAAGGCCTTCTGTTCACCATTCACCTGGTCCTGGTTTGTGTTTATGTGCCATTTAACGTATATTTTTGGCCATCATGGAGGTACAGGCATGTTCCAATAAGGCCTCTGAGGACATGCTTAGGGTTGTAGATGTGGCATGGGACTTCATGCATGACTGCCTCTGCCGTGTGATCAATTCAGTGGATTGGTTGAATGACATGATGGAATGGGCAGTGTCTGTGATGGAAAGTCTGCTGAGAGGATGACAGCATCCATGTGAATGAAGGTCAATAGCATCATCTGATGCTAGCCAATGTGGATGTGCCTGATCATGCTACCATAGTGGCATGACTTCCACTGCTCCATCAGTAATTGAGGTGTCCACATCCAGATGTGGTACATCATGGGTTCATGGTTCTGGGCATATTTGTGATGAGAGCTCATCCAGCAGATATCAGTCACATTTAGGTAGCAGCAGTGCATTTGACCATGGGCATGGGCATGCCAGTGCAACTGCTTGCAGAGTCAGTTCTCACAGTCTGGGGTGATAATAATGAATTGTTACCTGCACCATGCATGACTCACACCTGTCCGACATACCAGGATGCAGAACTAAAGCAGAGTTTGGCTGCATTCTTGCAGACACTCACGCACACGTTTCACCTTGAGTGACCATACACCCACACACACACACACACACACACACACACACACACACACACACACACACACACACACACACACACACACATAATAGTTGTGTCATTCTTGAGCCTTACATCTCATTTGGCCTCAGTGGCTATTTGATACTTAATCAAAATTTCTGCCTGCCTCTCTTTCTTACTTACACTCACTCACAAACTTTTGTGCCAGCCTTGGTCTGCTGACCCCCAAAACAATACCCTCTGCAAATGATGGTAACTGTGCCATATCCTTGATTTTCTATCATTTGGATTAAGGAGTACATAAGTCTTTTGTCTGATACCCAGGGTGCATAGCTAAATGAGTGCTTAGTATATATGTGTTTGTGATGTTCTTTTTGAAATTGTACTGCTTTCTTACAGGTTTCTGTAATGTGTGAATCTTTGATGCATGAGGCCTGTTAGTTCGTAGATAGCACATCTATTGACATAAGTCATTACTGTCATATATTAATGTCATTGCTGTAAAAATCACCGACCTTCTGCTTAGTTGCATTTGCAAGTAACAGTATGCAAGGATATGTATTCTTTCATGTTCATAGCCATTTAGTCTCCTATTCCAGGTTCATTGCTTACCTTGATAGTCCAGCAGTTAGAAGAATTTTAATTTGTGGCTGACTCTGCATGATGCTAGCAGTACACACCCATTATATGGATAAGGAAAGGTAGTGAGCACTGCCTGGCATCAGTGCTACTGTATGTATGTGCATAGGGTGAAGCTTTCACCCCCTTAGGTGGTGGCATGTGTGCTATCTGTTGCCTCTTGGCCAGGCCAAGAGCATAATGTGCACGCCTGCATCACTGACACCCACAGTGGCTGTTAGCTGCTCCTCTGACTGCCCACATGCATTTGACAGTAGTGATTTTGCCACTGGTGGTGGGATGTGTGTCCTTTCCCCTTGGTATGCCTGCTGAAGCTGTTTTCTCAATATAATATCACGAAGGATGGCACAGATGGTGAAAATGTAAGCACAAGTATGGGGAATGCACTACAGGGCTCCCACAGATGTATCTAGGCACGAGAGCCATGACTTCAGCAGCCCAAATACATGCTCTAGGATATTTCTTGTTTGAATGTGTGACTCATTATAATATTCTGCAGTGGGTGAGTGTGCATTTCTGATGGGAGTCATCAGCCACAGCTCAAGTGCATAACTTACCTCCCCCAGTAAATGACCCTGTGGGATATCCCTCCTAGAAAACCTCTCATAGACTTGAGAGTTGTGCCAGATATGGAAATTGTGGAAGCTGTCTGGGTGGCCAGCACCCACATTCAGAATTATTCCCTTAACTTTACATACAACCTAGCAATTTAATAGAGTGGAAGCCTTTTCTTTTTATGTGCACCTGTCATTGCTCCCCAGGTGGTACTTTGATTTAAATGTGCATGCAGTCTGTAGCACCCAAGACTTCAGGGTAGTGTGCTGCAGAGTAGAAACCCTCCATAGTTGTAGCTCTGTCCTCGTGTGTACAGGGAAAATGCATGTAGTCACTGGCATATTGTAACACAGCATTCAGGAATTGATGTAGGATCCTGGTTACTGATGCCAGTGACATCCCAAAAGTATCCCATGTTGGTCACTGGAAGGTTCCTGTAGTTAATATTCTAAATGTTACACACACCTTAGTCTCCACAGGTATTGGTTGCTTCAGTTTGCCCTTGATCTCAGTTGAGAATGACAGAAGTTGAGGATTCCTGTAGTGTGTCTCTATCCACCCAGTAGCACTCTATAATTTCCACTTCATGCAAACCATGAAAATTAAAAGGGCTGTAAACACCCTTCTCCTCCTTGGCCAAGGACTATTAGCAGAAGCAGCAGCATAGACTTGGGCCTGTTGCACATAGACATGTATAAAAGCAACACCTGCTCTAACATTGTTTCTGTGTAGAGTAGTTTCTGTGATTTTATTCAATTAGGATTTTGAATTTGCAGGCAAAACCTACACTGAGGGTACATGATTTGCTTTATATGTTGTTGAATAGCTCCACTATATTGGTTGATTAACATACAATTCAGCTGTTTATGCAGTAATTAGCATGCCATGATGGTTACCATGTTTGCTCTGCTCTGCACAGGTGTAGAGCTTCTTACTGAATACAAAACAGCATGCTACCATATATGCATCATGGAAAAACATGCACATGGTTTTAGGCACTGTGTAGGCTTTACTGAATCCAGCCCGAAGAATCTTCCATGTTAACCAACAACGGTTAAGAATATTTTTGTGTTATAATCCAGACCATCTTTTTTTGGAGAAGGTTCCCATGCACTCTAGTGGCAGGAGTGTGCAGTTAAAACTTGTCTGATCGAAGACTATTGGAACAGGGCTCATATTTTAGCTTTTTATTGGTTAATTTGTTTAAGTCAGTTTGCTCATTTGCTACTGTTATATTAAAAAAATACACCTTATGTATCACCACATAGCTAGGGTTAAACTATTCCTGGCGTCATAAAGTCTGCTCTTCCAATTTTTCCTTAGAACTAGCCAGATTTTTAGTTTCAGCACTCAAATCTTTTTCTTTGAGCTCAGCACTTGTTCAGAACTCATTGTAAGCACTAAATAAGCTACAAATTACTACAGCACTCAACTTTCCTCACTTGTCTAGAGGAAAACAGCTTTTAGTACTTAATAAATAAGCACCTATCGAGGCATGTCTAAGGGTCAGCTCCCGGTGTTTTCTCCTGTCTACCTGATGAATATGGGCATCTTGGGGCAATGGAGCAATTGCCTCAAGTACACAGACAACCCTCTCTTCCTACCACCCAACAATACAACCTGTGAGAGATGCACTTATATATATCTAAACTGGAAGCAAACCTCTCTTTACCCAAGACTGGACTAGACAGTCAAGAGGAGAAGGTAAACACTTGCACCACACCACACTCATCACATAGTCCATCAAATCCTACACCGCCAAAACACACACATAGCAACACAAAACACATGCCTACATTCATGGAGGCTCTCAATAAAAATCCACTCAAGCAACAGAGATCTCCAAAGCAGAAACGCATGCAACCTCCACCCCCCAACACAACCCAAATGACACATAGCCCACAAACTCAGTGCGCTGCTCAACCACAGCCCATAAGGCATAACAACGTATGCAGCACTCTAGTCATAGGTGACTCCATAGTCAGACACACTGATGTTCCACTCACCATGCTAAACCAGGAGAAAGTGACTATCATCTGCCTGTCGGGTGCCAGGATCCACCACATAATGCACCCACTCAGGTCTGGAAGGGGCTAGGGTGCTAGTAATGTTTTTAATGAGAGTTAGGAAGAGTTTGTTTCCATCTGTAGGGTATCAATCAAATTCAAAACTTTCCTCCATGGACTATTAACAAATGGCTTAGGAAAAGTTCTTAACTCTTTAGTTCTTTTCTCCATTTGTATGCATTTCCTCAGTGATTATAGGAATTCCTCCATTGTGGGTGCTACATTAGAGTTTCATCTGCTAGTTATACATTTTCTGGCTATTGCTATCATTGTCCACAACAAACACAGGCCATCTTTCTTCATATTATTACTATTAACAACATTCAATAAAATTAAAGACTTTGTCAAAACAAATATATCAGTATAGATAGCTTGAAGAAATTTGTTAATTTCATTCCAATAAGGTTTAATATTAGTACAGTCATAAAAAATATTAGACCAGTCAGCATAAGTGGACATATGACATATGAGGCCAAATCTTGACAGTTGAGAAGTATGTTAAAACACACACACAGCCTACACACCTACCCTCTCTCTGCTTACACACACACACACACACACACACACACACACACACACACACACACACACACACACACACACACACACACACACACACACACACTCCTTCTCTTTCACAGAGCAACAAATGGCTAGTTTACATTCCACACAAACCTACTCTCTCGCACAGCAACAGACAGACAACTTTATATCTCATACTACAAACAGAACGGCTATTTTAAATCACACACACATAGCACACACACACACACAGACACACACACACACACACACACACACACACACACACACACACACACACACACATACTTACCTTCTCTCTTACAGCTAGTTTAAATTCCACATGCAAGTACTGTACAGGTAAGTCACTCTTATCTGGTCTCATTTAACCTTTCACTTCAGATCATCTCAGCTTATCATTTTAATCGTAAAATAAAATACTGAAACAAAAATGAACTTGCAATATATAAAATAAAAAAATGCAAGTTCATTTTGTTTCAGTATTTTAACATTTTAAGATTAAAATGATAATCAAAGACATTCCAAAGTGCCCAGAGGAGGCGGAAGTGTTAGTCTTCTCTGTGGTCTGTTGCTATGGCTATGGCAGAAATTTGATGGCCAGTTAAAGAGGAGTCCGGTTAAAACGAGACTGGATAAGAGGGAGTCTACTGCATGTTCAGCTTCAACTTACATACTGAATGTTTGTTTAAGTCAATCCCCTTAAAGTTAATTTTTTGCTTCTAATGAAGTCCAATATGTCAAAGGATGAAAGCACTTAACCATTTTTTTTATTTTATTCTTAGTAAATTAAAGTTTAAATATAACGCTTCAGAGTCTTTCCTGGTGGTTTAGTGACAAAAAGCACTTAGCACTGCCATACAGACAATGCTCAAAATCTAAGTATGAACTGTTGCCTATTTCCAGCTGCTATTGTGTAGTATATGATCTAGTGATAATCTACAGGACATTATAAAACATGCTATGTACCTCTCCGGCATCAGGAAGATGCATAAGAAGTTTTTTTTTCTAAATTACAGAGTGTACTCAGTACTCTCTATGTACCACAGTATTACTATGCATCATCTAGGTGTGCACTTTAATGCAGAAAATATCATCAGTAATGTGATTAAACAGTGTTTACAACCAAGTCACTGGACTCTGTCTGTTAGCATAGCATTGCAAAAGTGCTTTTATGTATCAAAATTTCAAGCCCCACACCAAGTCTGAGAACACTGCTGTCTATGCAGAATTCTTCATAGAGACCCTATATAATCATGTTAATAAATGCATAGAGACAGCTATGCCTACCAAAAATAATCACAGAACAACCCCCCCCCCAAAAATAAAAGCTTTCTTGTTGGAACCCTAATATCAAAAGTTAAATAAAAGAGAAGAAGAAAGGTTCAGAAATCCGTGTACCATTTATTACCACACTAAGTAGATTAAGAGCTTTCATCCAGTGAAAATGGACTTCTTCAGAATAGCGTAACTCCAAAGTTAAAATCAATTTGCACTCTTTGTGACAGTCACATGACCATGTTTAATTAATTAAACAATTAACTGATGAAACCATTTAAAAAACAGTATCAAATCCAAGATTTGCTCAAAATATATAATGATTATAAACAATCCAACATTAATGCCATATATTACAAATGAAGTCAATACTATTAAAAGCAATGTTAGGTATAAGATACTATAACAAAAGAAAGATGAGGCAAAAATTAGGAAGTGCCACACCCAGCAAGTTAAAAAAAAAAACTTTTATCAATCTAAGCAAGCAACTGAGACGCCATCTCAAGAATTCCAAAGACAAATTTCAGGTAAAATTAGCATCCTAGGCCAAGGACAACCATAAGGCTTTTTTTAGCTATGTCTGCTACCTCAAAGGTTGTACACAACAGAATGCAGAACTATTTGTAAATGGGGCCACCTACACCAAGCCAAAAGATATAGCAATTATACTAGCTGACAAATTCAGCTTCAGTTTTATTTCTCTCTCTTCCCCACAGCCAACCCTCAGGAAACACCATTGAACAGAACTCACACAACAACTATCACTAGGGTCAGATCCACAATCTGTTCTCCAAGGTCAAGAACACTCCATTGATTGGTCCTGATAATATCTCAGGATACCTCCAAAATAGCATGAAGCATGACCTATCAAGGCAAATAGAATCATTATTTGACTGTAGATTCCAGGCAAGTTTAATGCTATGAAAAGGAAGAAATGCAACGGTCATCACTATATACAAGGGCAGACCATCTATTGACCCCAGTGAATCAGACCCATAAATCTGACTACTCTCATATGCAACGGTATGGAAAGAATTATCATGGAAATGATTATCAATGATTTTGGAAATCTTCAGACACTGGATCCAAGCTTATATGGATTCCTTAAAGTGAGATCATGCTTACTCAATCCAGTGAGCATCTCCAAGAAGGTCAGTAAAGTGACAGGTGAAGGCAAAATGGGGCATTACCTGGCTTTACCTGGCCAGGACATTTGATACAATATCATACTTGGGCATAACAGACAAACTCACATAATCAGGTATAAACCCATATGTCTCCTGCTGGATAGCTGGGTGTCTTTCAGATAGGACCCAAAAGTTTGGATAGGGGAGTCCAACTCCAAAAATAGAATGGTCACTAATGGAGTCCATTAGGGCACTGCACTAGGTCTGCTATTTTTTTGGCATCTACTTCTATGAAATCAAGGGCAACATCAAGGCTGTCTGGCTGACCAACATCAAGGCCATCTGGCTGACCATATTTGCAGATGACTGAAAACTAAGTGCAATCATAAAATCTCCCCAACACACTAATATCCTCCAGGAAAGGCTGACTCAGACAAATTGCTGGTGAAAGAATCATGGTCTAAAACTCAATGCACTAAAAAATGCATAATAATAGTATCCTTTGGGAAGTCAGCCACCCCTGGAAACTGCCTCATTGATAATACAACCCTAAGAGTAGACCCAGTAGTCAGTGATCTGGAGACATGTGTGTAGTCAATAACAGGGTCTTTGAAAATAATGCGGCTATAGCAGGAGGGAAAGTTTTCTATGTTACACAAATTATAAGCAAGAGTATAATATCTAGTTCCAAGGAAATAATTGTTCCACTGTATATAACCCTCATCAGACCAATCACTGAACACAATGTTCTCTTTGGTATGCAGCTGATGAGACACATTCAACAAATGGAATGTCCACATGAGGTTCCTTTCAAAATGGATAAAGGGCATAAACATCATGTTCTATAAGGACTAACTCAAAGCCCTATGTTTGTACTTGGTCTCCTACAGACTGTTGAAATGTTATGTGTGCTTATCATACAAGGCATCTCTGGGCCTTCTGCATATACGAAAAACAAATGTCATCAGAATTACTAGAACTAGGGAGGTAAACCTTGCTTACCACAGGACATGGGACTGTTGGAGGGACAGGTATGTGTTTCAGGTCTGAGAGACTCTCCCTTCTTTGGAACAGTTTTCCTATCCATGTAAAGCAGAGTTTTTTCCTAACCCAGTTCAAATGGAACTTAGATCGGTGGATGGAGAATCAGAAATTTACTGCTGGCCTGGCACTTATAGCCTTAAAGGACAGAGGCAGCCTGGAAATGTCTGATCGCTCAAACCATAGTGGAAAGGAAACACCCGGCTTAATATATTTAAATCACTTTATTAAAAAACAAGAAATTAAAAAAAAAGATTACCTACAGGTTTAGCACGGTGAAAGTATTTTTTTAAAGCAAAGGCAATAAAAGAATTAAACATGCTAGTAATTTTTTTTTTTTTTTTTTTTTGTAGATTCAGGGAAATTGGGAAATTGTGGTATGGTGTTTCCTTTTTAACAGTGAGTAAGATGCAAAACTTATCTAATCATTTAATATTCAGATAAGATGAAGAAAGGACATGTACTTATTATTCCTTCTCCATGGTATAACCAAATATGTACTTATGGTATAAACTACTTTCCTGGTTACACTGAGATCCTCAACCACAAAGGGTCTTCATTATATAGGATGACTTACTAGAACATTATAGTTTTGCTAAGAATTTAAAAGTGTTTGTATGAGCAAGTATATAACTATTATGAATGATAGTATGGGTTATAAATTCCATGCCAAAACAAAAGGAAGAAATTGTATTTATGTAAATATAAACATATAATAGTAATAGAACATTTATTTGTGCAATTCTGAAACATATGCCTTTTTATGAATAGATGTTAATCTTTATCTCATTTAATCTTTTATTTGAACATATAGCACTAAGGCAGATACAATGATTTGGTCTGTTTATGATTATGATTTATGAAAAAGAAGTATAAAGGCTTAACTATGAGTTGTGTGACCCAAGATCAATAAGCAACTAGTTTAAAGGAGGATTGGAGTGGGGTAGGGTAGAAGTGAACAGTTGATAACACCTTTCAAGTCCTACGAAAAGGAAGTGACCCAACTTATTGCATTATTGATCCCACCATGACTGCTGAGTAATAGCTTGTAGTATGCTAGGTAAGGTTATAAATGTATTGTGCATTAGCTAGGAAGACTTGTTTTGTGTGTGAAACATGCACACATTACTTCAGGAAGCGGCAATTGCAAACTTCCCAGCCAATGCAAAGATGTAGTTAGTCCGAGACGATACAAGTCTCATATGCAAATGATGGCCTGCTATGGCACCATACTCGCACCTTGAGTGTTCTCTGATGACAGTTCACAAGACAAGTGATACTAACTTATTCATTAAAAGGCAAATAAAATAATATTAAAAAAAATGGTCTATACCAGAATCACAAATAGAATAAAGAAAATAAATCTTCAGCAAAATTGTATCTCCTCTAATATTCTTGTCTTTACCTGATTCAGGTTTTACTCTAGTGCTTCTTTATATCTTAGAATCATACCATTGTTCACTTAATGTGTAGGGTTTCTTGGTCCATAAAAAAAAAACAACTTGAGAACAGCACTCTTAAAACACTTGTAAAACCACTTTTGTGTCACGTCTGACTACCTCTCAAATTCCAGATACACATATTGCAGATGTAGAAGAGGGGTTACTAAGATGAAAGATAAACAAAAGTAATACCACAGTGAAGAGTCAGCGAAAATACTAGGAGTCCTGATGCTGCACAAAAGCACGTACATGAAGGAAAGTAGTTCAGCATACAGCAGAAGTCAGCACAAATTACTAAATTATACACTTTCAAAAGAAGTAAAATAAGTATTCCATTTTTAACTTGTATTGCAATTAGTTTATGATTTATGATAGTTCTTATACCTCCTTTAACTCATTACAGACAGGTGACGCCTCCAGGTATTTCTGCAGTAACATCCTATTGACATATCTAGGCATAAAATATTGTTTGCTCATATTTGCATTAATATTTCCAAAATCATGCTACATACAATGAATTAAAATATGTCATCTTAAAGCACACACATTCTAAAACACAATTATATTGATATTTGACCTCTGCCTAGTGTGGGTAAAGGTAAATTATTTGTTGGTCATATCATATTTTTTATATTGTCATACGTCATGTTTTCCTAAATATATTGACAAATAAGGAACACAGACAGAATTGCTGAGCCTCATATGAAAGCTCTCAGCCTGATGAATAAAATGTTGCTGACAGTATATGTGAACCTTACGTAGCTGCTGAGGTATTGTAAGATGCTTACAAAATTCTACAAACTTATGTGTTTGACTCGACTTATAAAACCCAGTTTAAGACCTAGAACCTAAAGAATACTTCCACTATGAAAATATATTGTGCTGAAGAATTTGCCATTTACACTTCTTTATTAATTCATATGGTTCCAGAAATATGAACATTTATTTGTTCTGATAATGTCTGTTTATTTCACTCTAAAAGAACGGAAAGCTACATATTTGTTTGTTGTCGACTGTTTAGTAAAGGTTGCAGTCTATCAAATTACAGAGGACATTCTGGCCTGAATTCCACCCTATCTGTGAAGATATTCTTATGAAATTTCCAGGAAAACACCTTGATAATTCCACTCTCATTTTGTTTTGCACATATTAACAGCTTTATGGGAAAATAGCCAACAGAATCTACAATATGAGCAAGCCTCTTAGATCATGTAAAATATGTGTATTTTTCTATAACCTATGAAAATGACAGAAAAGTTTATTTTTTGTTCTTTTTTTATATAAATACATAGCCATAATATCATTAGTATACATACTGAATGTGTCAGCTTGAACAAATTCAAATGATACATTCTTTTCTGTGAAACTAACAGAAAAGTGAGACCATCCAATTAGCTAATTAAGGTTATAGGTACTGGTTCCAGCTGTAAAGACACATACACAATTTAATCTTCTTGCACTGAGGTTTACTGAACTTGAGTCTAAGTTGGGGAAGGTCACAAAGCTAATGACACAAAAAAAGCTACATTCAGGATAAATAAATAGTACTTTTACTGCTGAGTAAGGAGGCATTTCATGCCATCATAGATTATTATTGCACTCAATATGTTATGTACACATAACAATCATATCATAAACATAACACATAATAATTTTATGTACACAGACCACCCTCTGCTCTTCCCAACAAGCTCAAATATATATGAGAGATGCAACTATATAGCCAAACTAGAGGCTGAGCTCTCTCAACATAGTACTGGCACGGTCAGTCTGGAGAAGAAGGTAATCACACACACCACAAATCCAGTCTCACATAGACCTATCGCAACAGCAAACCAAACACATAAACACACAAAAACATACTCGGAGGCTCTAAATAAAAATCTGCCCAAGCAACAGAGACCTCCAAAGCAGACATCCAAGCAACTGCTACCCCACAACAATACCCACATATCACATAGTTCACAAAGTCAGTGTGCCACACAGTCACAGCCCTTAAGGCTAAACAACACACCTAATACACTTGTAATAGGTGACTCTATTGTCAGACACACTGACGTCCCTCTCACCAGGCTGAACAAGGAGAAGGTCACTGTAAGCTGCCTGTCGGATGCCAGGATCCGCCACATAACACAAGCACTCAGGTCACTCCAAAGCAAGTACAAATATGACTCCGTCATTGTCCATGCTGGTGTGAATGACCTGAGACGTACCTCCCTGGATTAAATGAAAAGAGACATAGAGCAGCTCTCTGATCATGTGGCCCAGGCCGGTATGACCCTGACCTTGAGTAGCATCTTACCCTCACCAAGAATGATGCCACAGTATAAAGACAAAATGATCAATTTCAACAATTGGCTAAAGTATTGGTGTCACTCAAAGGGGATCCAATGTCTGTCAGCCTGGGATGACATGCTTGACAAGCCACGTTGCTTTGCTAGGGATGGCTTGAACCTGTCACCCCTGGGTTTTTGAATACTGCCCAAGGCACTTGCCACCCCCATACTGCCTTTTTTAGGCATGGCTCAAAAGACAAACCCACCTCCTTAGACAACACAAGGAAAAAGAAATTAAGGGTAATGCTGCTCAACGCCAGAAGTCTAAACCTCAAGATGCACGCACTCGAGGCTCTCCGCAGTATGGAGAATATCGATATCTGTGCAGTAACAGAAACCTGGTTCAAGGCTCCCGAGAGCACCCCAGCACTACCAGGCTATACCTCATACCATGCTTTTCGGCCCCAAAACTCGGATCGAACCACAAGAGGAGGGGGAGTATCCATATTCATCAAAGATACCCATACCTCCAGGCTAGTGCATGAAGCATCTGAGACCATCCATGTGCAACTAACAGTGGGAAAAACTGCCTTACAGTTTGTAGCCTGCTACAGATCACCCTCCCAAACTCAGGAACCCCACTCAGCTTTCCTGAAGACACTGGAGAATATGAAGGTCTCTCCAAACACCATTATATTGGGTGACTTTAACTACCCAAACATAGACTGGGAGCACTACTCAAGCCCCAATACCCTAGCCCAACGGTTCCTAGAATTTATAAACTCAAATGTTATGGAACAACTGGTCACCACTCCCACAAGAGGGGAAAACATATTGGACCTGATTATCACCAGCATGGGGACTCTATGTTCCATACCAGATGTATACCCATCATTGGTAAGATCTGACCATAAATTAATCACTATGGACATCCATATCCCGTCCCCACCCCCAGCAAAGAAAACCACGGTCAAAAACTTCTCAAAAGCAAACTTCCCACTTCTCAAAACCGAGGTGGAATCCTTCAAAGCCCCAGGGCCAGTGGAAAATACGGCCCAAACCACAGAATCCTTTACAAACACATTCTATGGATACCTACAGGAATGCATGGATTGTGCTATCCCAAATAAAACCAAGACACACTCCTCCAAAGGCAGGAGACCTGTCTGGTGGATCCCAGCCATAAATAAGCTGTACAACAGAAGGAGGAAGCTACTACATGATAGAGCAAAATCCCTGAAAGGGAAGGCAACTCTGATCAGTACTAGCAAGAAACTATGATCCCTCATAAAATCATCAAAGGCTAGCTTCACAAGAAAAATTGCACAAGATGCTAAAGATAATCACAAGGCTTTCTTTAGTTATGTCAGAAACCTGGGTGGAAACTCCCAGATATGCTCTGAGTTAGTGCAAAATGACAAAAAATACACTGAACCCACAGACATTGCCAACATCCTGGCAGACATGTTCAGTGCAAACTTCTCCCCCCCTCCCCCCCCAAATGAGCAAATGACTATCCCAACAGAGTGTAGCCTCCCTGACATCACAGATGCACAGGTGAGAGCTGCTCTCTCCAAAGCGAAAAACACAGCATCAATGGGACCGGACAGTGTCCCGGGCTACATTTTACATGAGCTCCAAGAAGAACTGAACCCTCACTTAAAATCACTGTTCAGTCTCAGCCTTACAACAGGATATGTACTCAAAGAATGGCATACAGCAACAGTGGTCCCACTCCATAAAGTTGGTGCCACAACGGACCCCAGAAACTATCGCCCTATAAGCCTAACTAGTCTGGTCTGCAAAGCTATGGAGCATATCATCATGGAACTCATAAACAAAGACATTGGGAACCTCCAAACACTTGTTAAGGGCAGATCTTGCCTCTTGAACCTGGTCAATTTCTTTGAAACAGTCACCAAGGCCATAGAAAAAGGGAAGGTAGTCCACACAGCCTACCTTGACCTTGCAAAAGCCTTCGACACAATACCCCACTCGGGCATCATAAATAAGCTCACCAGCTTAAATATCAACCCCTATGTCACAAGATGGGTTGCAAACTGGCTTAGGGATAGAACCCACATGGTCAGAATTGCAGGTGCCATGTCAACTCTAAACCAGTTACAAGTGGCGTCCCACAAGGCTCAGTCCTGGGACCTCTCTTGTTCGATATATATTTCGCTGAGGTACAGGCTAACACAGGAGGACTATGGCTGACAAAGTTTGCAGATGACTGCAAACTGGGGGCCATAATCAACTCACCGGCTGACGCAAGCATCCTCCAAAAAGGTCTCATAGAGATGGATAACTGGTGCCAGAGCCATGGCCTAAAGCTAAATGCCAAAAAGTGCATAGTCATCCCCTTTGGGAAAAACAAAGTGCCCACAAATTACCACATATGTGGTAATCCATTAAGTATGGAAGAAGTAATTAGGGATTTGGGGACCCAAGTAGATTGCAATCTCTCCTTTGGCAATCACATTGCCAAAATGGTTAGAAGGACATTCTATATAGCCCACCTTATCACGAAGGGGTTCACATCTAGATCAAGAGAGGTCATTGTGCCCCTCTACTCATCACTCATCAGGCCCATAATTGAATACAATGCCGCATTTGGGATGTACCTTACCCGACATCTGCTACAACTAGAAAGACCCCAAAAGTACCTCACCAAGGGGATCAAGGGACTCAAACAGATGCCCTATGCTGTTAGGCTAAAGAAATTCCAGCTCTACTCAGTTGCTTACCACCTACTCAGAGGCGATCTGTGCCTGACGTATAAAGCCATGTCCAACCCAGAATTAATGGACATGCTCCACCTGAAGAAATCCAAATCCATCAGAAATACACACTCCAGTGACTTAAACCTCAGCACAGAAATAAATAGAACATGCTGGAGGGATAGATTCATATCCCAGAGGCTCCCCTCACTCTGGAACAAAATCCCAATCCATGTCAGACAGAGCCCATCAATGACCCTCTTCAAGAAGAATTTTGACACTTGGATGGGAGAGCGTAAGTTTACCCCTGGGATCTCTTCTGTGTCACTGCTAGACAGAGGCATGGTAAACTAACCTTAAATGGGCTATCTTCTGTGACCTACTATACAGAGGCACAGTCAATTAATCTAAGAAGGGTGGTGAAAGCCAAACACACTCTGGCTAGGCTTGTAAATGCCCTAGGGCAGATAGCCTAGTATCAACCTATTAACCTATGAACCTAATATTTTGAACAGAAGTTTACCAAAGCCACTATAATAAAAAAAAAGTAAAATGCAAAATGCCAAACTGTAGCATTAAAAACCACATGATGTAAAGCCACTAGGGCCTGTATTTGCAAGGGGATGTCTCTGTCAAGTCTAGAGATTTAATTATGAAACTTTCAGCTAATAACAATAGGGCATTAATCTACATACAAATAATACTGAACTCTTACCTAAGAGCACCCTTACAGCATTACAGCATGCCTCAGACCCCACCCAAAGCAGATTTAACCACTTAAAACATGCTCTTGTAGCCATAGCATGTTTAAACTGATAAATGTACACACACAAATATATATATATATATATATATATATATATATATATATATATATATATAGATATATGTGTGTGTGTCCCTGTCCACCTTGTAGCACTCTACAATGTCCTTGTCATATATATGTTGTGATAAGATAAATGTGGCATGAAAACACTTCTCCATCTCGCCCTAGGCCTATTGACAGCAGCAGCATTGCCTATAGCCTGTAGCACATACAAATGGACTTAAGCAGCAGCAGCTACTAATGTTCTGTCTGTGCAGACTTTCTGTGTCTCTACTCTACTACTTTAGAAATCCACAGGAAAAACCAACATGGAATCTACTTGGTTACTTTATAACTTTTTGAATAGATTCACTAGCTTGGTTGATTAGCATGCAATTCAGCTACTTATGCTGTAATTTGCATCTCTGAAACACAAGCTAAGAGATTCAATCCATTAATAATCTACTCCATTATAAAAAGGCAAATATGTAGTTAGCCAAACTGATTGTGACGACACTTGCTACGTCTTCCAAAGATGTCTGTACAGAGAAGCACTGAACTCCAGGAGGTATGCTCCCATTTTGTTACCTATATAATGCATATGTTGGAATATATTAATGAATAATGTAAAGAAATGGATTTTACACATTTATCTGTATGCATTAGTTAGAAGTGTACTGATGGCATGGCCATGTTTGTCAGCCATTTCATTGGTACACATGATTGACAATACATGAAAATAGAGTGCTGTGTGATAAATATGTACAAATGTTTCAGGGACATATCCTTTGAAAGCACTTTTAGCATTTCAAAGATGTGTTATTAGCAAAATAGTTCATTTGCCTGTTTTTTTGTGGGTGGGGGTGCAAAGAAGAGTTACTATTATGTCACAAACTAGAATAGACTGCTCTTTTGGGGGAAGCACATTTAGTTACTGCTATGGCACATACAAGAATATGTTGGTCTTGCTACTCTCCTTGTTTTGCATCCTGCCTGCTGTTAGTATTTTACATCTGTAGACTGTTTTATGTTTTTCCAGTGAGTACTACTGACTGCAGCAACAACGTAGAACACAGCAAAGCAGCACAGCAAAACAACAGGAGTCAGCACAGGATCCAAAAGCAGCTTTATTTTCTGTCTCTCACTCTAGCGCCTCGGCCACAGTAAGCCTTCAAGGAGTAAACTAACAATACTAAAGCACACTTTATATAGTCACAGAAATCATTCAATTACATCATTAAACAATTAATCAATAAAATTGA
Source organism: Protopterus annectens (assembly GCF_019279795.1). NCBI lineage: Eukaryota > Metazoa > Chordata > Ceratodontiformes > Protopteridae > Protopterus > Protopterus annectens. The sequence goes on along the minus strand of NC_056727.1, from coordinate 1,060,084,512 downwards.
TATGCACCTACAAGCTAAATAACATTCTTCCAATTACATTCTGTATTCAAGCCTCTAGGTACTAAAGTGTCATATTTTAAAATAAAAGTAGTTTCCTTCTTTAAAAGTAATCTACCCACAACTAATTCATCAGGTTCCATTTTAGCTACCTGTTGTAAAATGGTGCCTTTTAAACTCTCACTACTGCCATTGTGAAATTCACAAAAATGTAAGGCTAAAGGGCTCTCCATTTTTTTATTTCTTATGTCCCTCAAATGTTCTAAAAGTCTAACCTTAAACATTCTTTTCGTTTGACCGATGTAAAATTTATTGCAACCACATTTGAGAGCATAGATTACCCTGTTAGTTCTACAGTTATATGAGCCCTCCAAATCTAAATTTTTGTTATTAATTTTGAAAAAAGTTCTATGTATATATGAACAAGCTTGACATTTTCCACATGGAAAAGTACCCAAAATAGTTAACTGAATGGGTATTTTCACAATCAATTTAGAAAACCTAGTCCATACAACAAAATCTTTAATGCTTTTACCTTTTGTATAAGAAAAAAATATTTTTTTTTTGTCTTTAAATTCTTTAATTCATCAAAATTGTCTAAAAATTCCCAAAAATGTAATATATTTGATTTGATCATATTACTACAAATATTATACTTAGATACTATAAATAAATTATCTACACAATTAATAGTTTTATTAGATATAAAAATGTCTCTGCTTTTTGTTTATTAGATCTATCAAATCTAAGTTAAATAATTCTATCAATATCACTTTCAACTAACTTTTTATCATAATTTCTTCTCAAAAACATCTTTTTAGTTTTATGAACCTCTTTAAAAATATCTCATCAGTGTTACATAAACGTGAAATTCTTAAGAATTCTCCATATGGTAAAGCATTGATAACATGAAAGGGATGGCAACTGTCAGCTTTCAAAAATCATTTGGCTCTCCAAATTTTCTATGTAAGCTAGTTAAGATGGGTTGACCATCAATACCCTGTACATTCACATCTAAAAAGTTAACTGTGTTCCCACACTGTAAACCATCAAAACAAATGTTAAATCTATTTAGTTGAATGTCTTGGACAAAATTTTGTACATAATTCTTACCTCCTTCACATAAAAATATTAAGTCATCAATAAATCTATAATACAATTTAACATATTTTTGTACAAATTCATTATTATAGATACATTCCCTTTCTACAAGGCCCATGAAAATGTTTGCATACATAGGTGCAAAGGGAGCACCCATTGCTGTTCCCTGCTTCTGTTGAAAAATCAAATTGTCAAAACAAAAGTAATTGTTTTCTAAACAAAATTGTATTAAATCAAGCACATAGTGAGTTAATGGCTTATCTCCCATAATCTTATACAACGCCTCTAGGCCGTATTTATGTTGAATGTTTGTATAAAGACTCTTAACATCTAACGTGACCCAAAACATATTTTTATTCCACGTAATTGACTTTATTTTGTCCAAAAGTCAAAAGAGTCTTTAATATAAGAAGGAAGACCAACAGCTTCCATTAGCAACACTTTATGCAATGCTACACCTAAATAGTGCAAATCATATTTCCTGGCAGACACTATAGGTCTGCCTGGTGGATTTTCTGGGTCTTTGTGTATTTTAGGGAGGCAATAAAAATATGCTGGTCCAGTATCCCTTAAGCTAAATTTTCCTTTCACATCTTTGTCTAACCAAAATCCTAGGCGAAGGCCTTTGTGAATTAAATTAATATATTTAACTTTAGCTTGTTCAATGGCATCCTGATGAACTATACTATAAACTGTTGAGTCACTCAATAAATCCCAACACATTTTAAAATATTGACTGTTATGCATGATTATTATTTTGTTCCCCTTGTCAGATGGCTTTATAACTAGTTCTGTCTGTTGTGAAAAATTCTTCAATTCCAGCCATTCTAATTTAGATAAATTGTATTCAACTTCATTCTTATCAAAATGATTTAAATAATATTCTAATTCAAATTCTAACATCGTGTGTAGTTTCTTAATGCCTTCATGACTAAACGGAGGCATAAAGGTGCTGTTCACCTTAACACCCGAGGTATCAATATACCTCTGTTCATAAACTTCACTATCACATGAAACAAACGAGTCATCTGATTCTGAAATAGAATACTCGGAACTTGAACCATGCACAATGTCATTCTTAGGCACTAAAACATTAAAATAGTACCACATATGAAGCTTCCTAATAAAACTATACAGCTCAATTTTACATTCATACAGTTTTGGAAGCACCGTGGGTACAAATTTAAGACCACAATTTAGAACTGATAAGAAATGTTCAGAAATGTCAAAACCAGATAGGTTAACCACATTATTTGTTAACAAACAAAGTTCAATACCATCTGGTTCTTTTATTGTCTCTCCAAGGGCGCTGAGGCCCATTTCTGTAGTATTCCTGTACGCCAAACCCTCTTTTGTGTGATTGTGTGTAACCTGGGTTCCGAAAATGATCTGGAAAAAACTGGCGATTCGCTGGAGACGGCAGACCCGGAAATTTGTTGGTCTCTACGTCATTGAGACATCTATCTGAAGTTTGATTAGGTGTATTAACGCTGGAAGTACTAGCCAGTCTATCTCTGTTATCTGGATTTTGATTGGATGTTTGAGCCACAAGGCGGGTACGTTGATTATTACGAAAAAGATACACATTGCCTTTATCAAAGTCTCTCAAGTCCCTTTGCAATTTATGCATCTTTTGATCAATTATTTTCTTTTCTAAAATATGAACTTTGTCTTGAATATCTCTGAAACAGGCATCCAGTCTAGTGCGATCTAACACAGTAACCAAGTTATTGCACACTGCATTAATATCTTTCTTTAAATTGACAAGTTTAACATTGTCTCTTTCTATTTGAATTTTTATCCATTCCCTCGAACATTGATGTGCAGCACCCTCCCATCTAGTTTGAAAAGATTTGTCTATTTGACATGAAGCATTAAATGATTCAGATGGGAATTTTATAGCTCTAAGGCCTCTGGGAATGATATCTAATTCAAGATATCTAGATAAACTGTTCACATTATAATATGTTGCTGTTTCTTTATGCATTAAATTTGTAAGTTTAGAAACAATAGCTTTAACTTCAGTAGTGAAGTCCAAGGAGCGCTTACCAATATTCGCAAATGGATTGTTCGAGCGTTTGCTCCTAGTTTCTGCAAGGAAGCACTCCCATGTTGGAATATCCACTACATTCTCAGTAACTGCAGTCCTTTCAGGACGATCATAATTACGTTCTGAATTAGTGTTGAAAAAGCCATCTAATGTCCTTTGAGAAGAACCAGGGTTTTCTTCTCTAAAAATCCTAGGAATATTTAATGCAGGATCACTGGCCATGGAAACAGCAGCAACAACGTAGAACACAGCAAAGCAGCACAGCAAAACAACAGGAGTCAGCACAGGATCCAAAAGCAGCTTTATTTTCTGTCTCTCACTCTAGCGCCTCGGCCACAGTAAGCCTTCAAGGAGCAAACTAACAATACTAAAGCACACTTTATATAGTCACAGAAATCATTCAATTACATCATTAAACAATTAATCAATAAAATTGATATGCACCTACAAGCTAAATAACATTCTTCCAATTACATTCTGTATTCAAGCCTCTAGGTACTAAAGTGTCATATTTTAAAATAAAAGTAGTTTCCTTCTTTAAAAGTAATCTACCCACAACTAATTCATCAGGTTCCATTTTAGCTACCTGTTGTAAAATGGTGCCTTTTAAACTCTCACTACTGCCATTGTGAAATTCACAAAAATGTAAGGCTAAAGGGCTCTCCATTTTTTATTTCTTATGTCCCTCAAATGTTCTAAAAGTCTAACCTTAAACATTCTTTTCGTTTGACCGATGTAAAATTTATTGCAACCACATTTGAGAGCATAGATTACCCTGTTAGTTCTACAGTTATATGAGCCCTCCAAATCAAAATTTTTGTTATTAATTTTAAAAAAAGTTCTATGTATATATGAACAAGCTTGACATTTTCCACATGGAAAAGTACCCAAAATAGTTAACTGAATGGGTATTTTCACAATCAATTTAGAAAACCTAGTCCATACAACAAAATCTTTAATGCTTTTACCTTTTGTATAAGAAAAAAAAAAAAAAAAAAAAAAAAAAAAAAAAAAAAGAGTACTACTGACTGCCTACCTTTACTGTTTTACCTGGAAACAGTTACTCTGTAGCTTTGTGATACTTATGTGCATTATCATTCTGTTGTCTTTTAGGACACAAACAATGTCAGTGAGGTGGAGACCCCCATTCAGCGAAGAAGAAAACAGTATCATTGTTGATGCTTTTAGTCACCACGGGGCATTTTTGCTGGGAAGGGGTCGACCCAATATGCAGCACAGGCTGCAATTATGGTAGCACATTGTTGACAACATCGATTCTGTGGGCGGCCACAGCCAGACATATAAGCAAGTGCACCACAGGGCCACTGACATGATTACCACTGCATGGAGGCAAGCAGTTGCAATTGTCCAAGATGAAAGGGTAACCGGAGGAGGCCCTAGTACAGAACTACCTCTTACCCCTGTGAAGGGTTCCTGGTGAATATTCTCAAACATGACAGCTCACAGCAAAGTGGACCACAGCATGTCTTTGACTTGGGTGCCACTCCTTCTGAGTTCCAAGAGGACCTTCCAGGTAGGCTTTATTGTATGACCAATTGAAAATTGTTGTATAGTAAAACAATTTCAATAAAAGTTACTTCTGTGTCACATCTTTTTTTGGGAGGGGTTGAAAATTGTTACAGTTATAAACTTAGTTTGGAGTTGTCAGCCATGTTCTTATTGAATGTACAGTTAATGCATATATAGAACATTACATGTATTACCCCCTGCCTTGCTGTTAAATGTGATGATACTGCCTTTACCTCTTGCTTTACTTATTTCAGGACTGTCAGGAATCCAACAACATATGCCTTCTGCAGATGGTAAGCCAAACAAATTTATTTTAGTACTGCATATCAGTTTAAAGAAATATCTTAATTTGCCATTTTAGGCCTGTTGTGTGTATTGCTGTACTGTCTGTAATAGTGGCAGCACTGTTAGTTGTTTAGCATATATTGCACCATAGTAGTGCAGGTATTAATGTATGTCTGTGTTTCTTCCTTTTTATCACAAGTGATCATGACAGTGGGAATGTGGACCCTGTGCCACCTGATGTGAGTGCCTCAGCAGACAGTAATGATGATGGTGGTGAAACTGAGGAACAGTTGGGGGGCTTCAGAGATTGAATATGACAGAGAAGTTGCCATCCAGCCACATCCTTCATTTTCCACAGACACAGCCAGGAGGCTTACATCTACCCAATCATCCATTGAGCCCACAGATATTGGACAGGTGGAGGATGAGGACATTGATCAGGGAAGTGTGGCTACTGCAGCTTCAGTTCCTGTTGAATCTGGCCAGATCCAAAATGTGGGCAAGATACCACTCAGGAGAGCTGACAGGGGTGCTTGGAGGGGGCCTGTTGTCCCTCCTCCATCTGGAAAAGGTGTCTCTTTCTGTCTCACTCAGTATATCTTTAGGGCCATCTTGGAGGCACAGGCATGTTCAGAAAGGTGCGCCAGACAAATGCTAGGGTTGTAGATGTGGTATAGACTGACATGTGTGCCTGCCTCCACCGTGTTGCCAATTCAATTGATAGGATGAATGACACATTGGAACAAGGGGTGCCTGTGATGTACCAAGGAGTGTCTGTCATGAAACAAGCAATGTCTGTGATAGAATATCTGCTGGGAGGGGAACAGTATCCTCTTGGATGTAGGTCAGCCAGAACATCTCATAATAGCCAATGTGGCTATGCCTGATAATGCTCCCTTCGTGGCAGTACTTCCACTGGTCCATCAGTGAGTGTGATGTCCAGAGCCAGATGTGGCAGGCCATGGGGTTGTGGTCTTGGGCATTCCTTTGAAGGGAGCATGTGCAGCAGACATCAGTCATGTTGGGTAGCAGTACTGCATCTGGCTTTGAGCATGGCGGTGTCAGTGCAACTCCTGACAGAGCCACTTCTCATGGTCTGTGGGAAACAAAGATGAACTGCCAACTCTACCATGCACAGCTCACCCCTGTCTGACATACTAAGATATTGGGATAGCATTGATATTGGCTGTGTTCATGCAGACTCTCACACGCCACTTTCGCATGGAGGACACCTACATACACACACACACAAGGTACCTGGTCCCCTTTCTTATTCAGACACACTCACTGATTTTGTGTCAGCCTAGACACCCTGACCCCCCTCCCCCACACAACACCCTGTGCAAGTGATGTTAACTGTGCCATATCCCTGTTTTCTCTCTTTTGGATTCAGGGATACAAAAGCTTTGCATCTGATGCACAGGGTGCATAGCTACATTAGTGCTTACTATATCTGCATTTGTGTTGTTGAATTGATAATTGTACCTGTTATTTATATTTTCCTTGTCAAGTTATACACTGGATAGCATCATCATGACACTATTTTCTAGTGTATTTTCTTGTAAGATTTGTGAAGTCAGGAACTGTAATGTGTCTCATTACCTTCTAACATTTCTCTTTAATGATTTTCCAGTACATATGTATGGTGTACATCATAAGTCACACCATCACATTCAGATCTCAGGACTTTATGACAACATTATAGTCAAATCTAATCAGAACAGTAATACAGTATAATGCTGTCTTTTGCATGAACCTCACCAGACACATGCAGCAACTGAACAGACCACAGGGCTTTCTCATCAAGATAATATAGGACCTACTAAATGTGCCATGATGTATGTGGATAGATTAAAATACTTCATTGTAATCTGTCTCATATCAGATGAGATGATGTCTGCCTGGGCTCCAGGCCAGTGTCTGATCATGCCCTAATCTGATATAGCTGATGACATCAGGATTGTCTGTTGTGCATATGGCAATAACAGTGTCCCACATGCTGGTATAAAATGTTCTCTGTAACATCAAGTAACAGCTCACATATGCACCCAGTTGACTAGAGAGAGAACAAAAACCCTACCTAAGTGCACACACTGCAGAACACAGTACTTTACACAAGCACCACAACACAAGTTTGACTTTTAAATTGCTGGAGGCCAACTTATAGTGGGTGACATCAGCAGTGAATGTTAGAGAGAAGAAGTTGGGAGGCCGGCCTAAAATGGATCTGTAGGCAGGTGCAAAGGATCATAATACTGGCAAGCCATGCCATTGGAGAAGTAACTGTAGGATAGTACATCTACTCCGTTGTGTAGACACACACACACACACACACACACACACACACACACACACACACACACACACACACACACACACACACACACACACACACACACACACACACACACACACACACACACACACACACACACACACACACCAAGTTGACTGCAGTGAGAACTGGACGCCTGCAGATCTACTGCATAGACAACAGAACACAGTACATTACGCAAGTGGCACAGCCAAGTCTGACTTTTACATGGCTGTAGGTCAACTTATAGTGGATGCCATCAGCAGCACATGTGGGAGACAAAACATTGTGAGGGCTGCATTAAACACACACACACACACACACACACACACACACACACACACACACACACACACACATGCACACATGTGCACGTGTGCGCACACAACATACACACATACACACACACACATGCACACATGCACACACATGCTCGTGCACACACACATGCACACACATGCGCGCGAGCACACATGCACACACACCAAGTTGGCTGCATTGAGAACAGAACCTCTACCTAAGTGCACAGACTACACAAAACAGTATGTTACACAAGCACCACAGCATACGTCTGATTTTTCTGTGGCTGCAGGTCAACTTAGAGTGAATGACATCAGTAGGCCATGTGGGGGAGAAGGTGGTGGGATGCCTCCCTGGAATGGATCTTTAGGCAGGTACAAGTATCAGAATGCTGTCAGTTTATGGGAATGGTGCAGTAACTACAGGATACAAACTTGCTCTACTGGCTAGACACACACACACACACAGTTGATGGCAGTGAGAACTGAACCCCTACCTAAGTACACAGACTACAGAACTCAGAACTTTAAGCGAACTCCACAGCACAAGTCTGATTTATACACAACTGCAGGTGAACTTATAGCAGATGACACCAGCAGGCCATGTGGGGGACAACAGGTTGGGAGGCCCGCATAGGCACATAAATTCATAGGTTCATATTATACCAGTAGCCTAACAGCACTAATGTGTGTAGAAGCCTATTAGCCTTATTGAGCATAGTTCAATGTCTGAGTTTAGCAGAGTAAGGTTGTGAGCAACATCAACTGGGCCTGTCCATGAGGGAGTACACAACATTATATATTACACTTTTTGTAGTGTGGTTGATATATGTGTAGAAACAAATACTAAGACCACAGGGTTGTACTGCTTGGTGTGGTGGGGGACTTACACATGGATGTATTGTAAATATATGACATATAGTTAGACCATGCCATTAGTTTGCAATGTTTCATGTCATACAATGGAAATGAACAATAAACAATAAGACAGCATCATATATACAGTTCCATAAGATAGTGAGCAGCAGATTTGCTCTATGGTTAACAAAGTGTACACGCATGCAAGATACACCCATTTGCATGTAGGTAAGCAGTGTACAAACACAGGCTGCATTGCTAACATCTGACAAGCAAATGCATGCATAGGCAGTTATGTATGTGTTTTTCAAAACAGTTAAAGCCACACTGGCCAGATAGCAGGAATACATTTGCAGGACTATAGTACACAGTATACCTGCAGTCATACATTTGATCATAAATGTGATAATATGTAGATTACTCCATCAGTAAAAGTAAAAATATAGGGAATATGCTTTGTTCAAACCCAGGACCATTTGTATTGCAGCCGTACATTTACACCTGTTGCCGCAAGAATGCTAAGGAAACAGCTGTCTATGTTGCACTTCATTGCTGTAAACTGCAGTGTCACAGCAGTAAAACAAAGGTTGCACACTCTGTACTAGAAACCAATACCTTCTGTACTCCAGGTTGGGTTTTCTTGATGGCCAAGGGCATTTATTGAATGTACCTTGTTTCAGTTTTGGGATGTCTAATCCTAGGTGGTCCACTGTGATTTGCTCAAACCAGATTAACACTGCCAACCTGAAATGTATTTATTCCCCACAACCACTGTTTGCACTGTGTGGCACATCATGCAAACACTGCAATTAAAAATGAGAAGAATAAGACAAATAAACTTTGTAACGGACACTTAAAAGTAAAATAAGTGACTGCTGTTACATGATAAGGTGCTTTCTATACACATCTACCACTATTTACTTCATTACTGCACCAAGTTAAGAAATACAAGAATATGCCATAATATTATTAAAGAATACATTCTAGGTTCAGGACTTACTTTGCAAATGCAGCAGTTGGCACAATTTTTATTTCAGGGCTAAAATTTCCTTATATCTACTCCCATGGCATTGAAGTATTTTACATGGATGCTTTATAGCTTGTTGAATAGCTTCACCATCTTGCAAATCATCTGCTTATGCTGTAATTAGCACCTATGTAAAACATCTGCTGCTGTACTGAATATATCAGCTCCATTTGTGCTCATTAGTGGGTGATGCACACCTACACACCACTATGCGCACTGATGCTGAAATAAGGTAAACAGAGGTAATCCTGTTATTATTTTTCTCTGATCCTGTGATGCTGCACAAACATGCAGTTCAAAAAGAAAAAGAAAGGTTGCAAACCCTGTATTAGAACCCAGTATCCTCTACACTCCAGCCCTACACATACATTTGCTGCTACAGGAATAGTTATGTGACAAGCACAAGGAAACCTGCCATTCATTCCTCCTTTTCCCGTGGTTGTGGTAAGCACTGCATCAGGCAAACAATGACAAAACTTTTTAAAAAATATCTTAAAGCAGACAGAGATGACACATTTTAATAAACAGTAAAGATAATAAAACAGA